>NC_089787.1:9310109-9320109 GCF_040412425.1 Macrobrachium rosenbergii
CGAAGCACCTATCATTTATAAATCCCTTTGGGTGCAAGTTATTCCTGATGTACAGTGAACTGGATATTAAGAACGAAATTTGGGTCTTAATAATTGCATTCCCAATCTTCACCCGGCAAATCCACCACCCAAGAAACAGATAAACCGAAATCTTTGGTGATAAAAGAAACAATTTAACTGTTGTAAGTAAAAGTGTGCATGGATTTAACAAACATGCTGCAGAATAAGAAACAAAGAATACTGCCAAAAAGAAGGCGAGACCAGAGAGGGTCAAAGTTGGTAAAAGATGTGACATTTCTCTGGAAAACAAACCACTGGGCCATTCCCTTGAGACCGGTTTCCCCTTCAGTGCTGTTTTATGAAACTGGAGGAGAGAAACCAATTGCGGCTTTTTTTTTTTTTTGTACATTATTTTGCTGGAATTTATGAAATAAAAGGCAAGATGTGGGAAATTTTATCCTGAACTTATGAGGCGTTGCCTTCAACAATGTTTTTATACACACATCTTCTCTGTATGGATCCTGCTTAAAAGCAAAGGTCCGTCAGGCATGGCCACCGAGAGAGATCAGGGGAGGCTGCTGAGCGGAACTCCATTGTGGAGATTCGCTCTTTTCGATTCAAGTCTTGGAATATTCAGCGAGCAATTTCTGGCTGATAAGGCATTCGAGGCTCTGAGAACACAAAACTAAAACAGGTAAAGGATGCCAAATTGCTCGTACTGGATGAGGCAAAACATGATTTCTTAGCGGTCTGTTTGTTGAGCTTATATGAGACATTCGAGATGAATGAACCCCATCCCTCTCCATTCTAATTTTCTATCATAATTTGTCTCCAAAAATGAGCTATTTTTAAAAATTACTGACCGCGAGTTCCGCTCACTAACATATCAAAGAACCGCTTAACAAAGTATTATAAAGTGGGATTTGGTTACTCTATCACATTGGTTGAAAATATAACACCTCATTTATTTCAAGAGAGAGAGAGAGAGAGAGAGAGAGAGAGAGAGAGAGAGAGAGAGAGAGAGAGAATCACATTTCAATTAGGAGACAGGTAGACACTGTAAAAAGAGAAACGCTCAACGAAAAGGAGATAATGTTCTTAAATCATTTATTTTCAGGGAATGAAATCGGGGAGAACCTTGTTGTAGCAAAGGAATCTTTCAGCAAAATATGATTATTAAGCGTCATAACCGATGCTATTAAGTGCTTTGCTTATATTGTTTATTATTCCTGGGATTCTCAGTCCCAGGCAAGGCAAAAGATTCCAGGAACTGGAAGGTTCCAGCAAAAATAGGACTGAAGGAAGTGAATGGCGAAGCCCCAACCCCCCACACTCTAAAGGGTTTCAGAGAAGATTTGGTCAAACTCTCCTCAGGAACAGTGTTTGTTCGAGAAGCCTCGTCAAAGGAAAAGGTGTATGCCCCACCTGGTCTCCAGGATTAGGAGACTTGCTTGAACTGCAAATTTCTTTCCATTTTTTCAATACTAATTTTTGCTTAACTGAGTGTCTCTCTGTCTATTGCAAACGGAAATGATTACTAAGGCCTTAAAATTTGTGGCCAATATGAACTAGAATCTTTTATGACTAATGACTGGGTGTTATCATGTCAGACACCATCAAACAATAAAAAATATGCATAAGTGTGTGGGGGATCCCAGCACACGGCGTACTCAAGCTACCCTAATCGAAAATGCCAGTACAGGAATAATTGTTCTTTCACCAATTCTAGCCAATATATTTATGGAATGGTCTGAAAAGGAAGAGGTGAGCAAAGTGGATGACATCTTGATTATTTACAAGGGAGAAAGAGAAGATCTACACAAGTTCTTAGAAAAAATAAATAAACTAAATGAACACATCAAGTTCACAATAGAAAAAGAGAAGGAGGGAGAAATTCCTTTCTTGGTGGTCCTGGTTAAGAGGGAAGGGGAAAATTTAAAATTCAAGGTATATAGGAAGAAGACACACACCAATTCATACATACATAGGTTCTCCAGTCATAGGAAAGAAATAAAAATAGGAGTAAGCCATCAGGGCTTATAGGATTTGCAGTCCCGAATTTTTAAACGAAGAGCTGGATTACCTGAGGGAGAGTTTTAGGAGATTAGGCTACCCTAAGTATTGGTGGGACAGGCACACACAAAGCAAGGAAAACTATTTTGGGGAGAGGGAAAAGATAGAAAAGGAACATTTGGTAGGGAAGAAAATAATTACAGTCCCGGACAACAACTCTATTGCACCAATCAACAGAAAGCTAGATAATTTAAAATTGATAGGCAGCTACAAAAACACAATTAGGAATAAAATAGTTAGAAACAAAAGCCGGTTGAGGGGGAAGAGATTAGAGGGGGTATATATGGCAGCGTGTCTAGACTGTGAAGAAGGGTACTATGGCGAAACTGGCAAATCATGTAAAGAGCGAAGCAAACAACATCTGCAGAACATAAGGCATTATAATCAGACGTCGGCAGTTGCCAAACACTGCTGGGAAAAGGATAATAAAATAAACTGGGAAAATATGAGTTTTCTGTACAGGAACACCAACAAAACATCTAGACTGGTTGTAGAGAACGCCTTCATAACTTGCGCCAACAACACAATGGCAGGGAACACCGGAAACGGCTTTGAAGACAGCATATCTAGAAAAATCCTATACTCCACAGTAGCAAGGAAACGAAGGAAAAACGCGAGAGAACGCACGGTAAACGGACACCTGGAAGAAGAAGGGGCAGAGATAGGCCAAGATCACGAGGGGGTGGGGGTCACACAGGAGGAGCTAGGCGATTATAGGATTAAAAGTACCCAGCGCACAGATATAAATACAGCTGGACTACGCGTCTGCTCATTGTACGGATACTTGATAATGTGGGCTGTTTGTCCAAGAAAGCTTGTAACTTTTAGTAATTCTACTAATGCACAGAACAATTGTGTATGTGATAAAGTTAATATATATATATATATATATATATATATATATATATATATATATATATATATATATATATATACACACACACACACACACACACACACTCACAAATACAGAGTCAATCAAGCTATAAAACGTTTTACAAAAAGATGGGTCTTATTTTCAAAGTTTGAAATGCCAGAACTCCCCTTGTTTTCAAGGTACTGATCTTATCAAAGGTAATCCTTAGTTTCTGTAGATGACCTTGCAGAAACAAAATTGACAGAATAATAAATTTCCATTTGTAACATAGGTGGGGTGGGTGGGGAGCAACATTCCAAATTGGAAGAGGTGAAACTTTTTCACCTCTGCTTGACTTCTGAACCAGCCTTCGGCATTCTTCTGCCAGGGATAAAATTGGAGTTCTTTCGGGATACGCGACAATGTCGTGAAAATGAAAAAATGTGAATAAATAATAAATGCTTTATGATGAACTGAAGGAAACCCTCTTGTAACTACATACTAGTGAGTGATAAGTGAAGATGCGTGAAAAACGATGAAAAATGAATGGTTCCAGAATGAAGGAAAAGTTTTTTCAATATAATAAATATTTCCTTTGTGGCCGTCAACGGGTTTGTTAAGTTTTCTAGTAAATTAGTAGAGAAAAAGAGAAAATTAACTGAAACCTCCAAATAATAATACTAATAATAATAAAAGCAAACAAGACGGACAGAATCAATAAAAAAAACTATGATTTTGTGAAAAGTTAAAATAAATGAATAAAAAGCCACACAGAGAAAACAGTGGAAAATTAAAATGCTTAACAATAAACAGGATAAAAACCCATTGTTGTATTAAGAAAAAAGCATACCTTCAAAAATGTATGATTCATAAAAAATCAAAACAAAAATAATAATGTTTTAACACTCACCAAACCGATGCTAGGAAGAGATCCTGAAAATAAAAAAAAGAATAAGAACATTATTCATAGTAAAACATTTGTAATAACAGCCATATTGTAATAAACTCCAGTCATTGTTAATAATGTCGGCCATTGAGTTTCCGTTATTCACTCTCTCTCTCTCTCTCCTCTCTCTCTCTCTCTCTCTCTCTCCCCTCTGTCTGTCTGTGTCTGTCTGTCTCTCTCTGTCCTCTGTCTGTCTCTCTGTCTGTTTGTCTGTCTGTCTCTATATCCCTCGTTTGTAACGGCAATTTATGCTCCAGTGCAAAGCAGTTGACTGCAGCCAACTGAGTATGCTTCAGCTGCAACATTATGCGGCGTGTCCAGGGATCCCAATGACAGATATTCAGACGAATTTGGTATTTCAGCGTCAGTGATAAAGATCAAACTATAATGCAGGAACTACATGCACCAAAAATATGTGGAAGATGAGAAGGCCCTCAGAAAAATAATAAATGAAAATGTAACCCCTACTGCAGATGACAAAAGTAATCTGATAATAAACTGTAAAAATATGAAACATGCCAGTTATTGCTTAAGATCAACCAAGCACCCCAGAAACGTCTTTGAAGAGAAGAAGTGTCATCTACGAATTTACATGCCCAGTGGAAAGATGCCACCACTCTTATATCGGGATGACCACTACCAAACTCTCTAAGCGTGTCTCCTGTCACCTCAAGAAGGGTGTTTTTAATCACTACGCGCAAAACCATCACGAAGGCCCGAGAGAGAAGAACTTGTAAAGGGCGCCAAAATCACAGACCAAGCAACGGACCGCCGACGCCTACGGCTTCTCGAGGCACTACGTATTTTAGAAAAAAGCCGAACATCAACACGGTGAAGGAAACCGAATTTCTCCCTTCCATCATACGGAGAAATTTAAGAAACCAGCCGACGCCAGACACCGACGAGAGAGAGAGAGAGAGAGAGAGAGAGAGAGAGAGAGAGAGAGAGCCAGCACCGGTCACAGGCGGCATATTACCTGAACGACCTATAATCCCGTATAACAGCCACTCCCAAATTCCAATAGCGATTAGGCCCAGAAGATCTCAACGCCTCCGGGACCGACTTCGTCACCAACCCGTGAACAACCAATATGCAGCTGAATAACCGACCCAGCAACTGTACACCCACCGTCCCATCCCCGCTTGAATAACTATATATACCCTTGTAACCTGCAAGCCATTTCATTCACTCTTTGAAAATAAACGCCAGAGCGCGTTTGAAACGTCAGAGGAAATAAACCTAAGAAAACTGAAATCTTTGTATGTCCTTTGGGAAACCTGATTTACCAGCTGCATGCTGTTGAAAAAAAGGTAATAAGAAGAACAGAGAAGACTGTATAAATTAAATGCCGTGGAAACAGCTATAATTTTTAATACAACTGCCCTCAGAGAAGGTCTCCTCCCTAATAATAATAATAATAATAATAATAATAATAATAATAATAATAATAATAATAATAATAATAATAATAATAATAATAATAATAATAATAATGGCATTGTTATGGAACAAGGGATCCGTTAGAATAATAATTTTCATACGTGATAAAAAGCAAAAGAGAATTTAATTTCAAAAGAAAGCCTAATTTAAAGTTTGCAGGTGAATCTTTATTTTCACGTTAAAATTTGAATCTGCCTCCATTTTGGTCATTTACACAATCTTCAAACGTCGTTCTAGAAAGTTTTAGGACCAGTGAAACTGAAGAATGAATAAGATGAAAATATAAGATCATTCATATTTATCAAGAAATAAAGAAATAAAAATTAACGCTGATGGATTCCCAAATTCAATTTGGATACAGAAATTTAAAAAGGATCTCGAGATACGATTCATAATATATACATCATCTCACAATCTTTCTTCAGCATAAACTGAAATCAGAAGCACGTCGCTCAGCCACGCAGAAAATATACCATAGAAAACAAAACTGTTTGAATGAAGTCTTTGAGCAGCGAGGGAAAATGTGTTTGTTCAGTCAGTGAAAAAATTGAAAAGGAAAAACGAAAGAAAGTGGAGAGCGAGAGGTTCTTTTTCCGTTCCGTCTCTCTCCTCTTTTTATTGGTCATTTTCCCCTCCCGTGTCGCTGGTTACCTTTAGGGCAGCAAATCCCTTAATCTCAAAGCCCAGGTATGGCCAACACTGTTACAGTATTTCTCGACCAAAGGACAACGATTTCACACACACACATACACACACACACACACACACACACACAAACACACGCGCGCACACACACACACACACAGAGAGAGAGAGAGAGAGAGAGAGAGAGAGAGAGAGAGAGAGAGAGAGAGGGTTTTGCCAACGGCAGCCCTTGATGGGACATGAAAAAACAGTCACGCTTTCTAGAGGAATCTGGATTGAGTTCCACGAATATTGCATGAGAGGTGTCCTACGAATAACCTCCATGCATCCTGCATGACACAGGTGTATATAAGCACTTCTGTGAATCCTTCCCTTAGGGACAATGCTAATCCCCTCAATGGATCCTGCATCAGAATGACTAAGCACGCTCATAAATCATGGATTACGAAGGGTGATCACTTCCAGGAATCCTGCATGTGTAGGACTAATTACGAGTGCTACTATGAACCCTATTTTACAACGTTAATGACTTGCATGAATAATTTATAAGAATAATTGTTCCACGAATCCTGAATTAGAATGAAATTATCATCTCTGTGAATCCTGCATCAGAATGGTAGTACACCACTTCCATGAAACCGCCAGAAGTGAGACTAATCCCACCGTGAATCCTGAATTAGCATAACTAATCATCTCAGTTCATGCATTACAATAACTAATTATCTCAATGAACTCTGCATTATGCAGGTTAATCCTTTCTATGAATCCTGCATTTGTAGGATTAACCATTCATGTGAATCCTGTATTAGAATCCTCTATCACGAATCAGAAAGGTTAATTCTATAAATCCTGTATTCGGATACTAATCCTATCCTTGAATCCTGCATTAGAAGGATTGATCACTTCCATGAATCCTGCAATGTAAGGACTGAATGACTCCCATGAGTCCTGCTCCAAGAAAGACTAATCACCCCTAAAAATCAATCCCTAAGTGACAAAGACCCTAATTACCACTTCCAAGAAGAGCTCAGTCAGAAAGGCCCTGGCAATCACTTCCAAGAATCTTACTTCAGAAAACTGCAACAAATCACTTAGACGAAACCTGCACTCGGAAACTTCTAATAGCTTCTATGATTCCTTTACTAGGAAACCACTCCTATGAATGATAAGAATCTTGAAAAAAGGTCCTAATCACCTCCATGAATCCTACTTTAGAAAGAACTAGGATTCACTTCCATAAATCCTGCATTAGTAAGACTAATCGCTCTGTGGCACCTTATAACACATAATCAACATGGATGTCAGGCAAACCAACATAAGAAGTAACTAAGAGTGGAAGTCCTTCAGGAAAACACTTGAACCTAGCCTCTAAAGCACAAAGTCCACTGTATCAAAAGAGCTGTTTTTTTTCTCGACTGATTCCCTTTGGGATAAAAACTGCGATAATTAAAATTATTTAAAAGTTGCTGTAAAAGTGTACTTAAATGAAGTTTAATGAACTAGAGAGTCCATTGCTTAAATTCTGGTCCTCGAGAAAAAGAAACGTGAAAACTTCCTCATAAAAACACCTTTGGTCATCTAATTATATGGAGAGTTTTAACATTTTTTTCGCGAAAAGCAAATTAGAGTCCACATTTAAAAAAAGTGTTCATTAGGAGAGTTTAGAACGATTTTATATTTTTTTCTCCTTTAAAAATTCATCAGACGTATCAAAGATTATTTGCAAAAATAAAATTAAAGAAGGCAGGTAACTGAGTCGCATATAAAAAAAAATCATCATTGCTGGAGGTGTCTCAGGAAAAAAACATCCTATCGGTTACTGTCACATTATTAAATGAAAAGCTCACAAGGCAGCGTAAGGTTTTAAGCTTCAGTCAAGTCTACACATATGACCATATGAGAACATGTCTGTAAATCTATGCCAGGTTACCTTTACAATCATGCACAGAAACACGTCTTCGCGTGCTCGTGCAAACACACACTTTATATATATATATATATATATATATATATATATATATATATATATATATGTATATATATACGAGGTATACACGGATATATATAACCATATATATAATATATATATATGTGTATATATATATATATATATATATATAGCATATATATGTATGAAAATTTTAAAAATAAAAAGAAGTCTGTGTTTAATGGAAGGTGACTCGGCAAGTCTTTCAGTTTATCACTTCCAGTGAATGTGACAGTTTCATTTGGCTCTTTTGGATGGTTGCTCGAGGTTGGATTCACCCACGAATTTATGTACTCTTGCTCCTGATGGTGAAACTGAAAATGTCGTTCACAATCAAGTATTGTGTTAAAAGTAATATTATAGCGAATTTGTGAAAGATTTTACTTTAAAATTTGTATACCTTATTTATGTTTTTAAGAACCTATATATAAAAATTATCTGTTATTACACTATAGATAGATTTGATTCCTTTTCCTGCCTAATAGAAGGTTGGGATAAATAAATATCCGGGTGTGTTCTAAGGTCTGGGTTGGTCTACACTTTGAGTTTGTTCTATATTTGAGCTTTTACCATGTATATGTATATGTATTTGTGCATATACACACATATATATGTGTGTGTATATATACATATACAAATTTTGTATACATATATATATATATATATATGGTATATATATATATATATATATATATATATATATATATATATATATACTGAACAACTTACTAATTTTTGTTTTTGAAAATTGTGGTTATTGGGTAAATATGAAACACGCTAGCAAACATATGAAGCATAGGGACATTATAAGAAGGAACGGGAGGATAGAATTTCTGGTCAAGAACCAAGTGGATGATTTTGGAGATTAGTTTGGTTGGGAAGCATTGATTGTTAAAGTACCCGATTAAAAACTCGGTTGCTCACAATACTTCTAACTTGAAAACCAAGTGTGATCTTCAACTCCTTAAGGTTTTATCCCAACGTGATGATATTGTAGTTCCGAGGTCAGACAAGTGAAGAGGCGTTGTGATCCTTGATAAGGAGGATTATATTAACAAAATGCTCAAATGAATAAATAAATAAATAAATAGATACAAAAACAACGAAATAAGTTAATAAAAATACATAACTAATAAAATTAATATATAAATAAATACTCGCAGTAATTAAAAAATGAATAATTCAATAAATAAATGAACAAATTAATCTCCGAATCCATAAAAAAAAGGTTTGACGGTCAGCTTTCAACAGAGAACTAGAGAGAGAGAGAGAGAGAGAGAGAGAGAGAGAGAGAGAGAGAGAGAGAGAGAGAGACGACTGCTTTAACTTCCTTAATGACGTTTTTTCGAAAGAAGTTTCCTCCACTCGCAAATGATGAAGGATCCGTCTTTGCAATTGAGTACCAGCATTGGTCTTCGCGGAGAAGGGGGAGGGGGGAGGGACAGGGAAAAAGGACAACAGGAAAGAGAGAGAGAGAGAGAGAGAGAGAGACTAAAAACATTCATTTTACTTGGGCACGTGAGGAGAGAGAGAGAGAGAGAGAGAGAGAGAGAGAGAGAGAGAGAGAGAGAGAGAGAGAGAGAGAGAGATAAAAATCAACTTTAATGTATGCATACTTACAGAAGACGAAAATACTGAATATACGTGAACGTTACATGCATACAAGAGTTCATTAATACATAATGCATAAGCACATACATGTATACACCATGCAGGAAAACTATCACTCAGAGCACATCAGTTACTTTCACATTCCCTGAATGAAGTTCCAATGTAGCCTACTAAAGAGTTGAAACCTTAATTATTAAAAAAAAAAAAATAGAAAAGGAAGATTTCAATATGAAAGTGAAAAAAATCGTATTAATTTTCAGTTGTGATCCATGAAATCCTACAAGCTCCACCAAGAAGGCGTATATGCAGACTGAAATTAAAGTGAAGGTCATTCTTGGAGGTCAAAGGTTAAATAGGAGTCTGCCACCTCAGGGGCATTCATTGCCTTCTACAAAAAAAGAAAAAAAATAGTGCCTTTGACGCATTGTAACTTCAAGGCCAA
>NC_089787.1:9327609-9370109 GCF_040412425.1 Macrobrachium rosenbergii
TGTATGAAACTCTCCACCGCGGCCCATGAAACTTTCAGCCACGGCCCGGTGGTGACCTGTGTTGTTGCCACCTATAGCAGTGCCAGACGCACGATCACGGCTAACTTTAACCTTAAATAAAATAAAAACTACTGAGGCTGGATGGGTGGATGATCACCATACCAATTTGCAGCCCTCTAGCCTCAGTAGTTTTGAAGAGCTGAGGGCGGACAGACAAATAGCCATCTCAGTAGTTTTCGTTTACGGAAAACTAAAAGGAGAAATTAATGCGTATATATACGTCAGCATTGGAAATAATGGTATTAGCAATTAAACAACTAATGAGAGATAGAGCAGAAGTGTGACAAATTGCTGCGTAATGAAGACCTTCAAAATGAATAAAGTGGCTCATGAAATAAAGACCCAAAAGAAGAAGGAGAAGAAAAAGCGAAGTCAGATCTGTTCTTTCGACAATAAATCATACGTAAAGAATATTCTTTTAACAGTAAAGGTGCTCTTGGTTACTTAGCAAAGATGCAGGGGAATTTCTATCACCAGAAACAAATGGGGGGGCTTACCGGTGGGATGTGTTTGACCTTGTTTAGTAATCAATTAAATTTACGAGAGAACTTTTGCTTCTGTTGTCTGCTAATTAAGACAGATGGAAAGCTAGAAATAATTGTGTACCGTAGGCTTATAGAGATGAGGTAGGTGGACAGATGGTTAGCCAGTGATAATTTGCACCTGAAGTTTATCAAAGTGACATAGACAGACAGATAGATAGATAGATAGATAGATAGATAGATAGATAGATAGACACTTACAGTATAAAAGTTATGTAATTTGGGAAGTATACAGCTCATAACCCTCTACTAACCTTTTGATTACTAGCATAGTATATGTGGTGTGTGTGTTTGCGTGTGTGCCTGTATATATATCTAACATTATATTATCTTTCTTCAGTCAAATTTAAGATGATTTTAATAGTTATTCTAGGAAGGTAATAACTTCAAACTTAATGTGTAATAGACTCTCTCTCTCTCTCTCTCTCTCTCTCTCTCTCTCTCTCAACATTCCCTGACGTATAAAATACTCATAAAAGAGAATATATTTTATGTACATGCTTAGCGGTAGGAAAGTCAAAATAATGAAGCAGGAGCGCGCGAGAGCCTCTGGGAAAACCTCATTCCAACTTGTTTACGGCCCATGAATCTTCCCTCAGAAGAAGCAAAGAGCCTTCCGGGCACGTAAGCCGTTGCTGTGATGGATGATAAGCGTCCTGTTTAAGAGAACGGGAGAACGAGAGTTTACCAGGAAGGTGAAGCAACTAATTGATAATGTTCCACCTGGAAGATGCAAAAGAAACGTCAGTGTGATTTTGGGTTGCTCTCAAGGACTCAGCCTCTCTTCGTCCGTTTTCTTGAACCAAGGAGGTTACCCCGTAGGAAGGTAGTGCCATCAGGGCGCCTCACGGGGTGCACTGCAGGCATTACTAAAGGTTCTTTGCAACGTCCCTTCCATGGCCCATAGCTGCAACCCATTTCACTCCTATTACTGTACCTCCGTTCATATTCTCTTTCTTCCATCTTCCTTTCCACCCTCGCCTATCAATTATTTCATAGTGCAACTGCATAAAAGGTTTTCCTCCTGTTACACCTTTCAAATCTACCTACTCTCAATTTCCTTTCCAGCGCTGAATGACCTCATAGGTCTCAGTGCTTGGCCTTTGGCCTAAACTCGATATTCCATTCCAAAGAGCTTGTCTTTCTTACTATGCACTGATTGACTGATTGAGATCAAAAGGTGTCATTGCATTTCTGCTAATCATGTTCTGTTAGTGGTTCTTCCCAGGTTAGGGAGGAAGGCTAGATTACCGATTACAGGGCGTTTTTCGTGACGCTCTGTAGACGCCACTAAAGGATCTTAGCTGCATCCTTACGGCCTTAGGGCACGGCTCTTTGGTGGCTTTTCACTTAGCTGTCCAACTTCTTTACCTTTCCAGATTTAATTTCTCATTTAGGAATAAATCCTATGAGGAATTTAAATAATAATAATAATAATAATAATAATAATAATAATAATAATAATAATAATAATAATAATAATAATAATAATAATAACTTTTCATCTTCATTACCTCCCTATTAAATATTACATATTTCCTATTACCTTCTGTCACTTCTTTCGAAAGAACACCATAATATTCTTTGGAAGCTTGAATTTTAAGTCAATGGCCCCTGGGCGCTTGCTCCATATGAATAGGATTCATCTGAATAATAATAATAGTTTAGACAGATTTATACGTATGTTATAATCCCCCTAAATAGGAAACATAAGTAAAACGAAATCTTGTGTATTTGGACTCTCATTTCTGTGAGTTTTCAGAAGATTCAGAAGAGAGTCATATTCATCTGCAAATGAGAAGAGGCTCTGTATAATTTACAAATCTCCATCCATCAACTTCCATTCCCTTGAACCTCTGGAGAAGTTTCAGATTATTTTGGCCTTATGATAGCAAGGACATTTCTTAAAATTATTCACTTTTGGGTTGTTCATTATAAATATACATAGACAGAAACAGCAATAACAAAAAAAATAATTATAATAGTAATAATAATTCCATAGTACATTGCGGAAGTATTAGATTCAATATTTTGCTTTTACTTATTGTAATGAATATCATAATGATTGATTAGAATGAAAGATATATATATATATATATATATATATATATATATATATATATATATATATATATATATATATATATATATATATACATATATACTCACAATGGGAGCCACTGCTCAAAACCACATCGACGGGGTAACGAGGGAAGCAGAAAGCACAGAGCATTTTCTGATGATTTTATTGTGCCGACGTTTCACAAACCATCTCTGTTGCATTTTCAAGGCTGTAAAAATTTGAACACCACATTACTCGTAATAACTCTTAGAATATTTCGACAAAATATATAGATTTATTACACTGACATCCCCAGTCAAAGTAAAATACAGCAGAATAGTGAAATTTAAAAAAACCACATCAGAGAGATATAGGAAAAACACTCAAGAACGTAAAAAACTTAAAAAACTTTAAAAATATGTAAAAAAAAAAGACGTAAAATAATCTTGACATCACTGGTTACATCAATATATTTAAAAAGTGAGACAAAATAAAATTAGTAAAAACCAGCAGTAAAAAAAAAAAAAGTAAAAGGTCAAAATAAAATTAATACAGCTAAAGAAGAAACATAAAACGCAAAACACTACGGAGTAAAACACCCAGCAGGTGTAGTTTCAAAAACTAAACAGAAGAACCTTCAGAGACCGAGAAACGAAAGATGAAGTGCAACGGGCCATTACGTAACGTACAATTGGATGGAGGAATTCTGCGAGTTTAACGACGGAACTAGCTTTTTTATCATTATGGACTCTAAGACGTGAAGTTCGTCATCATTTTGTATGTGTCCTATGATTTGGAAATCTTTGGCCTCTATGCGTGTTTTACAGATCCTCGAGTGATTCCGAATATTTGATTGTTCTGGACTGGACAGTCTACTCCTGTCCTAAAACTTACTCCTCTATGAGAGTCCAAGCGTACTTTTAGCAGCCTTTTGTACATCCAACATAGGTCCCTCGACTACATCTAGGCAAAATATATTTGTATACAACGTTGGATGTAAACATTGGACTCAGCTTGTCTTTGTATATGAACAGAGAACCAATGGTGACTGGGTTCTTAGGAATAAGTTTCAAGTTTAGGGCTGGTAGTTCCTTGTATATTATATCAATTAGCTTTTTTCTGTAATTGTCATCATGAAGAAACGGAAAACTTGCATACATTTTTAATTTGGGAATAGTGCTGATAGAGATAGGAGGTACCATTTTCCGGTAGAGTATTTTATTTAAGTACCTGAGAAAGAGTTTACGAGGAAAACAATTGTTTTCAAAATAAATACCTAATAGCTAATAGCTAATTGATATAATACACAAGGAACTTCCAGCCTAAACTTGAAACTTATTCTGAACCCAGTCACCATTGGTTCTCTGTTCATATCAAAGACAAGCTGAGTCAATGTTTACATCCAACGTTGTATACAAATATATTTGCCTAGATGTAGTCGAGGGACCTATGCTGGATGTACAAAAAGGCTGCTAAAAGTACGCTTGGACTCTCATAGAGGAGTAAGTTTTAGGACAGGAGTAGACTGTCCAGTCCAGAACAATCAAATATTCGGAATCACTCAAAGATCTGTAAACACACATAGAGGCCAAAGATTTCCAAATCATAGGACACAATGGAAAACGAACTTCACGTCTTAGAGTCCATAATGATAAAAAAGCTAGTTCCGTCGTTAAACTCGCAGAATTCCTCCATCCAATTGTACATAACGTAATGGCCCGTTGCACTTCGTCTTTCGTTTCTCGGTCTCTGAAGGTTCTTCTGTTTAGTTTCTCTTTGAAACTACCCGCTGGGTGGGTGTTTTACTCCGTAGTGTTTTTGCGTTTTATGTTTCTTCTTTTAGCTGTATTAATTTTATTTTGACCTTTAGTTTTTTTGTTTTTTTTTTTACTGCTGGTTTTTTACTAATTTTATTTTGTCTCACTTTAAATATATTGATGTAACCAGTGATGTCAAGATTATTTTACGTCTTTTTTACATTTTTTGTTTTTTAAGTTTTTTAAGTTTACGTTCTTGAGTTTTATTTTTTTCTATATCTTTGTATTCTGATTTGTGTTTTTTTAAATTTCACTATTCTGCTGTATTTACTTTTACTGAGGGATGTCAATGTAGTAAATCTATATATTTTGTCGAAATATTCTAATTGTTATTACGAGTAATATGGTGTTCAAATTTTTACAGCCTTGAAAATGCAATACGAGATGGTTTGTGAAACGTCGGCCCAATAAATCATGAAAATGCTCTGTGCTTTCCCCTCATTACCCCGTCGATGTGGTTTTGAGCAGTGGCTCCTGTTGTGATTATATATATATATATATATATATATATATATATATATATATATATATATATATATATATATATATATATATATATATATATATACATATACATATACATATATATATATATATATATATATATATATATATATATAATGGATATACATATATATACATTATAACACATATATATATATATATATATATAATATATATATATATATATATATATATATATATAATGGATATACATATATATACGTATAACATATATATATATATATATATATATATATATATATATATATATATATATATATATATATGTATGTAGTGTATACATTATCATATACATATAATTAGATTATGTAAAGAAGAAAATAGTTAGTCGAGTCATTTGTATAATAATAATAATACCTGATAACTAAAATATTCAGTCCATTGTTACTTGAACGTAGAACCTGAAATTCATTCCATCCTCACTTGAACATAGAGACTGAAATTATGTAGTCCTGATACCTATTCCATTCTCTCATAAAGTCCAGATAATGAAATGTTTTTTCTGCAATATGATTGTTATGATGATTATGACATATCATATTGACAATCTGCATCCGATTAAATCACGATCAGTTTTGATTGAATATTTTATTGGACTTATCAGCGTTTACAGCTGTTATGTGGTCACTGATTACAAGGAATCGGAAATGTTCCGTAATTAACTTCAAAAGTGTTTATCAGAATTCGCATCATAAAAACATGATAGTAAAAATATAATTATGCATTGGATAATAATTATACTATTGTATACAGTTCAATTTCATTCTTAAAAAAACAAAAGCATTTTTCTTCCTTGCAATATTATGTAGTCTGTAATTACAATCATTAATTAAAAGCAATATCAAGGTAGTTTGCTTGCCTTCTGATTTAGACAGAAAAATATCAGTTTTCACCTCGAAATGTTGAGTATAACAAACAAGGCATTGCCTTTATCTTGAAAGCAGCTAATTAATGTAGAACGCTTAATTAACATTTTCCTAACTAATGCTCCTAACTGCCTACCTCTCAAACAGTATACACGAGAATATCTCAAAACTTCAGTCTGAAAGAGATAAATAATGTGACCTTAACATCATTAACCTTTGATATTAGAGCGTTTATTTGTGGACGAGTGTGTCGTCAGAATATTGTCTTGAAACGAGAGAATTCATCCTTTTTGTGGCAATGAGGCCTTTGCCTCACCTCAGCTGAGTCACCGATTTTCCCTGCTCAGTGTTTGGTGAGGCACAGGATATGCTAATTAGGCATAGTAGACTCTAAAAAGAATAATAATATATAAAGTTCAAAGACAGATAACTTGTCCTTATGATTTTTGAAGAATGCTCACAATGTATCAAATATGTATAACAGAGAAAAAACAGACAAAAAAAAAAAAGAGAATTATTCCTCTTGGAACAATAAAAGAAGAAGATAAAAAAAATATTGGATAAAAACTGAATGGGAGAAAATAAAGAATGCAGAACAGCAGAGCAGAAAAAGGGGAAGAGGAAAACCAAATAACAGCATAACAAAGAAAGGGGAATCCGTGGAGAGGAGAAATCTTCGACTTTCTCCAGTGAAGAAGAAAATTCGGATCTTCGTGCATGTATGACCTCGCTTTCCAAAAGAAAGGGAAGAGAGATTTGCCTTTCACTTTTTCTTCTTTTCTTTGGGAAAATAGTCTGATTTCGTTGGTGTCTGGGTATTGGTGTTATTTGTTTGTCATCTACTTCCTAAATCTGACTTGGTCAGGTTTTACAATTAGGAATTAGAAATTTATCTATATTTCGTCCGTCGTGAAAAAATGGTTAATGAATGATAATAGATGTACATGTACATATATACGTGTGTATGTATAAATATATATATATATATATATATATATATATATATATATATATATATATATATATATATATATATAATATATATATATATATATATATATATAGATAGATAGATAGATAGATAGATTCATGTAGGATATATATATATATATATATATATATATATATATATATATATATATATATATATATATATATATAATATTCACACACAGACACACACACAAGAAGGCATAAAAGCAGACAGCTTGGTACATGGTTTTCCTTTCTTCATTACGGCCTACGTTTTGAGATCCTTGTCTCATCCTCAAGGCTTAAAAATACAAAGTAAAATATACGAATAATGCAGGAAATGTTAGTATGTGTACAAAATAAATTATGAAGAAGTAAAACATCAATACAAAAGGTAAACCTAAAATAAAATTGTTGAAAAAGAGAAAGAACTAGAAGTTCAGTTGCTGTATGGAAAAAACAGTAAACATAAGGTAGGGTGTGGTTTAGGCTATATACAGGGGCGTGGACGAGGAATAATTGTTCAAAGAGGGAAAAAGCTTCTTGTTGCTAACGATTCAAGAATAGGGAGGTGGTGTTCGTGTTGGCTGGTTAGTATAATCTTAAAATCATTACAGTTTATTTAACTTTTGCATAGTATTATATGATTTCTAATGTTTGATGTTTCAGAATTTGACAACTTGCACGCAGTGCGAAAGCCAACGCCAATATGCGCACCACATCTGGCTCTAAGCAGTAGGCGTGTGTTCCCACGTATATCTGACAATGGCATTAACAGCAAGTAAATAAATACACAACAGCGGAATGCATTAAAGGGGGCAGATTTTCTTTGTGACGAAACATACCACCAATAGTTCTTGGAAATAGTTTTCCAAGAGAGGGACTATGTATTTTGCGATTTTGTAGCTGGCTGTAGTATAGGAAGAAAGGATAGGCCTCAGGGCATGAATTCTCTTTATGTATTTGGGGAGGCCACACGATACCATAAGAAGATCCGGTGACGAAAAGCTCATCATTCGTGGTTTGAGTAATAACCTGTTTGTTCTTTAAAGATCTCACAACGATTAATTTTGTCCTCTTTCTAAAAATAAGTTTTAAAGTCTTTGTTACCAATTTTCTGAAATTTAGAATCACCAGTGAGTATGTTTGCATTTTCTGGATAGAATCATTGTAATAATATTCTTATCTTGTGCCATGTCCTTCAAAATAACGAAGTCTTCCTTCTTGAAGGAGCAGAGTCCATCTCTCAAATTGCTAAAAGTAGTATGCGCTAAGGATATCTGGGATCTTAAACCATCAACGTTGTTACAAAGGGAAGCTGTACAATTTTATGAAATAGGACTCTATTGGGAGAAAGAACAGCTGATAGTGGAGGCTTAAAATTTGGGAGGCAGAAGTCTAACCTAAAGTAAAAACTCTTCTCCTCTTTTGGACCTTTTTGATTTGATAAATTAAATGGAATGTATATCTTTGTTAAACACTGGTCTAAGCCTAATTTCCTTAACTTACTGTCATGTCTCAAAATAGAAATCTGCTGGCGAAACTGCTAATAGTCTTATTAAAAGGCGAGTAAAGATAGCAGACTCTAAGAAGCTAAACACTTCAAATACTTTAGATATGTGTTTCTTGACCATCTCATCAACTTATTTACCATTTTTTCATCTTACCGTTAATTTCCATCTCCAGTAATTTTCTAGTTGAATCAACATAAAACTCAGAATGATACAAGATGATTTATACAATTTAGACTTGACAAATTAGGTACAAAATTATTCAACTGACATTATTGTAAAGTCCAAATCAATTTATTCTTCTCTTGTTTTTCACTAACTTCTCAACTGACGACATGAACGAAGGAGGGAGGTCCATAACAGTTCGTACTAATTCGCAGAAAGTGGTAGAAGGCCACACCAAACCAAGATGAAGGCGAAAAGCAGAACGAAAAATTAAGGATGCCATGGTGTCCTACAGTCTGGTTATGTTCCCTCATACAATCACAACAAGACACTGCTCAAAACCACATCGACGGGGTAACGAGGAAAGCACAGAGCATTTTTTCATGATTTATTGTACGGCGTTTCACAAACCATCTCGTTGCATTTTCAAGGCTACAAATATTTGAACACCATATTACTCATGTAACTCTTAGAATATTTCGGTATATATGTAAATGGATGTATGTATGTATGTGTATATGTTCCAGCATAACTCTGAAATGCATTGAGCAGTTTCAACCAAACTTGGTATACATATGACTTGCTATCTACAGTACAAAAGAATACTGTGGGGGTAAGACATCACTAGCACCAAAGGGTGGGGTGGGAAGGGCTTCACTGAAACGGGGCTGGTTCTGCCCGTAGACTTAGTAACTAAATAAATGCTACAGGTTTATCGTACCTCATTTCGGTACACATATGACTTACTATCTGGAAAAGAATACTGTGGGGGAACAAGCCATTGTTGGGGTGGGAAGGGAGTACATGTAAAAATAACTGAAAATGACAGATATTAGAGTCTAAACCTTAGTTTTCGAGGTTGCTGAGATGAATAGTGACACTCCCAATGCCATTTAAGTCCAAGTTCAGCCGTGATAGGAAGGAGGGGTGAGAAGGAGTGAAAAATAAAATGTCAAAAATGACAGATAATAGTGTCTAGTCCAAAGTTTTCGAAGTCGCTGAGATGAATAGTGGCACTCCCAACAGGAATTGGGGAGTTGCTGGTTGAGAAGTGATGAAATATAAAATGTCAGAAATACTGGGCCATGTAACTGAAACAACTATGTTAACAGGAGAGAGAGAGAGAGAGAGAGAGAGAGAGAGAGAGAGAGAGAGAAGAGAGAGAGAAGGGAGGAGGAGGAGGAGAGAGAGTTTATCGGTTGTCATTCAGTTTTCCTGGGCAGTGCTGGGTTGGTCAGCTAGCATATATATATATATATATATATATATATATATATATATATATATATATATATATATATATATATATGTGTGTGTGTGTGTGTGTGTGTGTGTGTGTACATATATGTGTGCATGTTTGTATGTCTGCATGTGTATATATGTATGTACGTATATATGTATTTGGTTGAAGGAGAGATGTGGCCACCATTTTAACATGAAAGAGTTCTTTGATCTTATAAGCGCTGGCAGTACTGTATATCACAACAAAGAGAAGGTTTCTCGTTTCCATTCCTATATTGAATCAATCAGGGATGGAGAGAAATGGGTGAGGTCAGATTTAAACAGACATCGGCCAAAGGAATCCGTTGCTTGTAGTCGCTCACTGAATTCCAAGTGGTCCCTCGACAGGACAAACCTTGGACTCTCCATTTCTGTATCAATGAAGTGTCGAAAGGTTGGAGGCGCCAGTTTCTGCTGTTAAGGGTCAGAAAAAATAGGGAGACAAGTCATGCAAATCGGCACAACAATTTAATGTTCCATATTGCACCGACCACCAGTGTTCTATTATTTGTTTAAAAAAATAGCTCTTGTATATACTTCAAGTCAATTCGTGTTGAATTGTTTTAAATTCAAAATGGTTGAAATAAATAATAATTTTAGATTTCTATACACAAAAATGAAAACAGAACTACTGTATCTCAAAACTTGAATCGGCTGCAAAAAAGGCTTTCACCTTTTTCTGCATTTCAGTTGACAACAGAGTATATTAACACACCTTCTGTGATCATGTGATCAATCAGTATATTCTGTTTTTGGTATTTAATGACCTATATATGTAATACTTCTTAATGGTTCTTTGAGTTCTCTCTCCGATATATATATATATATATATATATATATATATATATATATATATATATATATATATATATATATATATATATATACACACACACATATATGTGTGTGTGTGTATGTATGTATGTATATATATAAACACTGTGAATGTGTTCCTTACAATTTATCGATGATGACTTATGGAACTATTGCCGAAAAGTAATTAAAACATTTCTGCACTATTATTTATTGTTGATTAAGCAAATGTGGCCCGTTCTTGAGTATCTCTGAGAATTCAGTCACAGACTCCACTCTTCCTCTCCCAGTATTTCTTCCTTTGGCAAAAAGATTTCCATTTCTCTTTCTCCGGTCGCTGTTTTGTGTAGCGACAACCCCACCAAATGCGGCATCTGATGATTTTCTCTGACCACTGGTCCATTTGGGGTTCTAGCTGCCCCACCCCCCACCAAAAAAATAAAAATCAGAGCTAAACACTAAAGAGCCTTATCAAAATGAACGATGTTAGAAACCTCTAAGATACAGTATTGGGAATCCTTCTTCCTTCCTAACAGACCCAGCTTCTCTCTCTCTCTCACAGTAATGACACTTTAAATGCTGTTTTGATACGCTTTTTAATGAATGCCATATCTTATAAAGTGCAAATAGAGAAACCTGTGAGTAGCCCGTTTTAAGTTATATGCTTCTCTCTCTCTCTCTCTCTCTCTCTCTCTCTCTCTCTCTCTCTCTCTCTCTCTCTCTCCGTCTGGACAATGAGGCTCATTTTCTGACAGTATATCTAGATATGAGATATCTACATAACGACTACATTACTGTTCCTCATAAATGATAGACAAGCAGGTTGAAGACAAGAGGCGTAAGTCATGGAGTGGAATGCCCAGTGAAACTTTATAAGCTGTGTAATTAGATTTTCTTGGGGATTTGTATTAGTAATATATTAAGTCGTAATGATAATAGTGGTATGATTTTGTTAACGAGACAGTTATAACTATGCATTATTAATTATTTCTTTCAATTAATAATTATTAATATACAACAGGTGAAATGCAAGAAGACTCTACAACCTAAACATAAACAATGATTATGAATATTGATACGGGTGAAAAATTATTTCTATTACATAGTAAGTTGATACAGAGATTTCCATTGTCAAGAATCATAAGACATCATAAATGTAATCAAACACCTCAATATCGGATGAAAAGGCGGTCCTGATAACCTGCTGTGAAGCTCTGAGTTCTTTGAGAAGTTGTCCGTTCTAAGGCCGTCAATATCTCTCTGGAAGTTTATTGAAAGACCCGTCAATTTTCTGTTCCTTAGGAGTATCACTTTAAAATACCCACAAAAGAGAGCGACAGGGACAGGGAGGGATGTGCAGAAACGAGTGAAAGAAAAGATTGGGTGTAGTGTTAAGGAAACACGGGATCGAGATCCAGGGAAGGGAGGACTGGAGTGGCCGACACACCTGGAAGGAAGGATAGGAATATAGGAATTAGGCTAAAGGCCTTTGAGGGCATTCAGCGCTGAAAGAAAAACTGAGAGTAGAAAGGTCTGAAAGGCGTAACAAGAGGAAACCCAGTAGTTGCACCACGAAATAATTGTTAGGAGAGGGTCGATAGCAAGGTGGAAGAGACCATAAATGGAGGTACAGTACAAGGAACAAAAGGGGTTGCAGCTAGGGGCCGAAGGGACGCTGCAAAGAACCTTAAGTGATACCTGCAATGCAACGCGTGAGGTGCACTGACAGCACTAACCCCTTCCGGGAAAACGCGCCTGGAGAACTAGACTAAAGTTACGTGAAGAAGAACAACAACATGAAATAAGAGACCTCATCCTCTTCTTTAACAGCGTTGTAGCAGAGTCGCAGTGAGGATGTAGTAACGAGCGGGATCCTTTTAACAACACAACCACTAATTGAAATTCATGTCACTCCCTCCAGAACAACTGAAGAGAAACGATGCAGTGATCAAGGGATCGTTTTCCTTCCCCCTGACTTAGCATGAAGGATTCTTAATGTCTCTTCATTCGACGTTTATTCAAAGGCAGCATTCACATGTGGTGCTTCTCGTCCTACAATTGAAGAGAGAAACTTTTCCTAAACGGCACTATCGCCAGTTAATTCAGGCCAATAATAACTCCCCTCCCATCTTATCTTTGGACTGAGGTTACTTAAGGCAAGGGGATTAATGAAGGACGTACTTGAGCTATTGAAAATAGTAGACTCTGACACCATCATATAAGGAAAACAACATTACACGAAAAGTGAAAACACTCCAATAGGAAGTCAGATTTTGCGTGGCCTTTCGATTCACGTGGTCTTGTCTTCTTTCGATTCCTATTTTTGGTGGCTGATAACCACATCATTCCCGAAAATCTCCATGGCACTTTCCTGTCTGTAGTACACACAGACTTTGCAAAATCATCAGTCTCCTTCGTAATAGCATCTTGCCTGTTGAGTATGACCCTGGCATCCCAGAGCTGCTTTACAAAACTTGTTTTTGAACGCTTACATTCAAAAAATTGCTTTCGATTTTCTTCGATGTAAGAGCCTTATATGCTCGTTAAAGTGTCACTATAATAACTGCTTACGATAACATCAAATTCAAAGCAAAGCAATCTATACCACATTTGTGAGACTTTATAGTTCTCTGCAAATTTGCGAGGGATTTTCCACATTCTGAACCAAATGTCACGATAGCTTGAGAAGAAAAACAAGTTTTTTTTATATAGATATTCTTGAATTAATTCGATCAAGTATTACTGATGAATTCGGGGCCGTGGGTATATTTATTTGTTTTTATTGATTTGATGAAGCATCATTTATCAGAGCTAATTTAGTTAATTTATTCGACACTTCCTGAAGCCTTTATTCATACAGGGGTATGAATAAGAATGCAAAGGAAACTACAGTCAGATGGAAATGAGGAATGGTTAGCATGAAGGTAAAAAAAAATGAGGAATACTGGAAGGGAATAATACATACAGACAGAAAGGTTAACGATCCATGCGTTAGGGAATAAGAGACTCGTTCACCAACCATCATCAATAAATGGTTTAACTGAAAATGCAGAATTAGGTAACCAGTTCTTTAAAGCCAAACTTCTTTTTTTAAATATAATCTGAAGCCTTGAGGGACCATACCATTCACGTTCATCATTGCCTTTATCCTCGTTGACTTTTTCCTGGAGAAGAATTTATCAAACTGATTTCAAAGTGGTTTTAACACCGTTACTAAATAGCTTTAGAACCAGTCTGGTCTCTCCAAAGGTGATTCTATAAACATCCAATAAAACGGACGGCATCAAAGTCTGACAAGGATATAATTTGTGCTTATTTAAAATCTCATTCACGTAATTTTTCAATATATGAATACTAAAATATAAATATAAACTTGTAAGAAAATATTCTGTTGAAGTTAGGTATGTATTAGGTGACTGGATGAATGACGCACAGACATATTAGAAAATGATAAAGGAATGCAAATCAGTATGGTGTCAAAGTAAAAGGTTCTGGTTATTACTGTGAGTCATGAATAAAAAAACCTCAAGCAAAACAAATTTACGCCAAAACTTTATTTTACTTCAGTCAGTTTATGTTTTAAAGCTGATTTCTTTGTGGTATATTCTTTTAATGTTAGTGATTATTATTCTTAGACCGAAATTCACTGATCTGCTCAATGACAGATCTCTGCGCGATTTCTATTTTGTCCATTAGAAAAAAAATTGAATTAAATTACCAGAAGCCCAGGAGCTACACAAAGTGTTTCGTTCTGTTTCCATCAAATAGAAAAAAAAAACAATGAAACACCGAATAAAATCTTGTTAACTTCTTCCTATGAAATGTGGATAAAGCATAAATAAAGTAGAACTAAAATTAGACAGATACGCTTTACCCATATAATCATATTTAAGTTTAGTCTGTGGATAAAATTAGTCATAAAGTAGTTATAACTCTAGAGAAAGGTATAACAGAAATAACTAATGGCTCGGTCAAGGATGCGCAATACGTAACTGCCGAAATTTTGCCAATTACGATGTCATTACACTGTAATTGAGACCAAATCGCCAACAATTGCCAGGAATCGTTTCCGCGTCGCCAAACTGATGGCGGATGTTTTAACCATTTAAAACATAATTATTTGTCATGTCGTTGCGCTCTACATAACACTCCTAGTCTGGCTGCAATAAGCGATAGCAAGCTCTTCAAGGCTGAAAACTGTGAGTGATATTACGAGATTTGCTGGAAGGTTACCATCTGGGTGTTCCTTTTTATAGATTTTTGTCCTTCTTTTGCTTTATAGTTTTACTTTGTACTCGCGTTTATCTTAGCACCATTAGTTGTGTAATGAATGGAATTGAAATGATGAATGGTCATACGGGTTAGGGATATCTCGTGGACATTATGGTCAAATGTATGTGACGAGACAGGAACGGGATCCAGAGTCTCCAGACTTGATGCAAGAGACCTGACGAGATCTGAGCTTCGCTAATGCGCTTCTGATCTTTACTCGAATTCTAATGCCGACCTGTTGTATTTCTGAGCTGTGAAGTTCCCTCTTCTGGAAACTTTATAAACAAAACTATGAAATAGAATATAGTTAATAAAAAGATTTGTAAACTACTAGATATTGGGCAACACTCTTTGAAAACATTTAATTACATGCCAAATTTTATTCGAATATAAGCTAGTACATACGAGAGAGAGAGAGAGAGAGAGAGAGAGAGAGAGAGAGAGAGAGAGAGAGAGAGAGAGAGAGAGAGAGAGAGAGAGAGAGAGAGACTTACTTTGCTTTGAGATAGAAGACAGCAGAGGTTTCCGAACGTTTTATCCCAGAGGAAGCATTGCAGGAGAGCGTGCAACCGAGAGCAAGTCAGATGGAATCCAGTTGCAAATGCTTCCAATATCAATTCAACTGATGCTGCAACACCAATTTCTTTGTCTAGATATGGAGTTTTATGAAGTTTACAAAAATATTGCTTGAGTATCGAAAGATAAAGCCCAATCTTTTTTTTTGGCTAACCTAAAGTCAAAGTTTGTTATCTCTCTCTCTCTCTCGCCCTTCTTTGCTTCCTCTAGCAAGGAACCCATAATTAGCTAATATTAATTGTATTAGAAATTATATTCACAGAGGAATCATCTATAACAATTGTGTTTGTAATATTTTTCTAGCATCTTCCTGCTTGGGAAATCTAAATATTTTCTATGAGGTGGAACTAAAAGGAAACTTTGATATTGTTTCCTCCAATAACACATAGGTCAAGAAACGTTTAAAATTCTTATAAATGACTTAGTGGACAGAACAACGGATATCTCAAGAATATTCTTTTATATCATCCCGATTTTAGTGGACTGCACGCGTTTCATTAACAAATCGTCTTTCTATACATGTATACTACGCCACAGGAATAGAAGCTGAAAGAGAGTTTTACTAAGCTGAAAGGTAAGTTTTAAAAAAAATATTTAAAGTGGAGTAAAATTAAGGCAAAATTTCAAAATGACGAGAAATCATTACTTTCTCGTGGCCTGTTCAATTAACATTAAACAGATTTAAAAAAAAATAATAAAAAAAAACAGCACGTTAAGATTTTCATGTGAAACAGGAATAGAGTCCAATAGATCTGAGATCTTGTTTTAAATTTATGGTCGGAACTAGATTTAGCCTATTAAAAATTCATTAAAGTCCCCCAGCTATTGTCCCAGACTTTAATGAATTTTTAATAAACTAAATTCATAGTTCCACCATAAAATTAAAACAGAAGGGGAAAAGGACGGAAAACTGCCGTTCCTAGATGTACTGATCATAAGAAAACAGAACAGGTATGCATTTACAGTATATAGAAAAACCACCTTCGCTGTCTCCTACATTCATTTCTTAAGCTACCACGACGTCTCCGTAAAATCATGGTAGGGTGCAACCTATTCCTCAGAGGACTTAGGATATGTTCAAATGAGTACCTGGATCAAGAATTTAACACGATCCGCCAACACCTAACGCAACTGCTCTATCCACCGCATTGCCAGAGGGCTATTAATAAAGCTAATAAAATATACTACAGAGGTCCCACTCACAACAGACAAATAGATTTCAACAACAAAATAAAGCTTCCATACGATGAAAACATCCAAAAGGCCACCGAGCAACTCAGTTCTAATAATCCTTTCATTTTCCATTATCCCAAATCCATCGGGAGTTCGCTCGTTAACGTATACTTACATAACAAAAAGGAAGAAGCCAGAGTTTACAAAATACCGTGTAGTAATTGTCATGACACATCTATGTAGGCGAGACAGGTAGATCGCTCTCGCAAAGAATAACAGAGCACAAAAGATCAGTACGTTACGCTTCGAGAGTTCGGGAATTTTCCCTCGTATTAGAAATACAGGGCATGTCATTAACTGGAGTGGGGCGGAGTTGGTTTTCAAGAGTAGATGTCCGTACAAAAGCAAGATGCTGGAATCTGCTATCATCAATCAAACCAACAATATGAACCTGTCAGGAGGACATTGGAAATCGGACGCCATTGACACCTTAATCCTCGGACCCTCTTGAAGAAGATGACCAAGAAACGCGACCGCCAGATCCATCGCCAAACGGGAGCTAATGAGGCCAAAAACACTAGGGAATTTGGTCAATCTCCTCCTTCTTAAGAAACGCCACCTCCTTAACATCGGAGGCCTAAGGCCACACTTCATGTTTTTGTATATATAGCATTGTAACTTTCCACCTGTCCATATTCTACCAGTGAACAGGGCACAGAAACAAGTGCCCGAAATATATGGTTTCAACGTTTAAATAGTGTTTTATGGGCCTTCTTATTTTCATATTACACTGTAGTATTACAGGAAAGACATTCATATATATATATATATATATATATACATATATATATATATATATATATATATATATATATATATATATATATATATATATATAAGTAAAATGGCACAACAATGTAAAATGTTAAGACTGTATTTTTCCAAAATACAAAAGGACAAAACATAGAGAGAGAGAGAGAGAAGAGAGTATATGTATACAGTATATATGTATATATGCACTCACACACACACACACACACACACACACACACATATATATATATATATATATATATATATATATATATATATATATATATATATATATATATATATATATATATATATATATATATATATATATATATATATATATATATATATATATATATATATATATATATATATATATATATATATATATATATATATATATATATATATATATATATATATATATCGAATGAGGAAAGCACAGAGCATTTTCATGATTTATTGTGCCGACGTTTACAAACCATCTCAGTTGCATTTTCAGGCTGCAAATATTTGAACACCCATATTACTTGTAATAACTCTTAGGATATTTCGACAAAAACATAGATTTACTACATTGACATCCTCAGTAAAAGTAAAACATAGCAGAATAGTGAAATTTAAAAAACAAATCGGAATACAAAGATATAAAAAACACTAGAACGTAAACTTAAAAAGCAAAAACTTAAAAAATGTAAAAAGACGTAAAATAATCTTGACATCACTGGTTACATCAATATATTTAAAGTGAGACAAAATAAAATTAGTAAAAAAAAAAAAAAAAAAAAAAAAATTGAAGGTCAAAATAAAATTAATACTGCCAAAGAAGAAACATAAAAGCGCAAAACACTACGGAGTAAAACACCCACCAGCGGGCAGTATCAAAGAGAAACTAAACAGAACCTTCAGAGACCGAGAAACGAAAGACGAAGTGCAACGGGCCATTACGTAATGTACAATTGGATGGAGGAATTTTGCGAGTTTAACGACGGAACTAGCTTTTTTATCATTATGGACTCTAAGACGTGAAGTTCGTTTTCATTTTGTACGTGTCCTATGATTTGGAAATCTTTGGCCTCTATGTGTGTTTTTACAGATCTTTGAGTGATTTCGAATATTTGATTGTTCTGGATTGGACAGTCTACTCCCTGTCCTAAAGCTTACTCTCTATGAGAGTCCAAGCGTACTTTTAGTAGCCTTTTTGTACATCCAACATAGGTCCCTCGACTACATCTAGGGCAAAATATATTTGTATACAACGTTGGATGTAAACATTGACTCAGCTTGTCTTTGTATATGAACAGAGAACCAATGGTGACTGGGTTCTTAGGAATAAGTTTCAAGTTTAGGGCTGGTAGTTCCTTGTGTATTATATCAATTAGCTTTTTCTGAAATTGTCATCATGAAGAAACGGAAAACTCGCATACATTTTTAATTTGGGAACAGTGCTGATAGAGATAGGAGGTACCATTTTCCGGTAGAGTATTTTATTTAAGTACCTGAGAAGAGTTTACGAGGAAAACAATTGATTTCAAAATAAATACCTAATTTAATGATTTCCTCGTGGAAACTAAACCAGGAAGATGTATGTGTCAATGCCCTGTGGAGGAGAGTGACAATCGAATTCAACTTAAAATTAAAATAGCAAGAACTATAAAAATTCATTCCTAGACCCGTGAACGTTCCTTTGCAGTAAATTCCATTACTAAAACCTTGGTCATTCCTAGAAACCAACACATCCAAGAATGGAAGCGTATTTTCCGACTCTTTTACCAGGGTACATTTTATATTAGGTGCTGGGAATTGGCGAACCCCAGAAAAGCGTCAGCATTAAAATCGTGTTTAAAAAGCAGAAACGTGTCATCCACGTATCTTCGGTAAAAAAGGGGCCGGAAAGATAAAGGACAGTTGTCCAGAAAAGCTCTCTTCAAAGCATTCATGAATATGTTTGCGAACGTGGGTCCAAGTGGCGACCCCATCGCCATACCTTCCACCTGCTTGTACACAACTCCGTTAAAGATAAAGGCCGTGTCCCGCACGGCCAACTCTAAAATTTGTTTAAAAAGCGACCTGCTAAATTATTAAAAACATCACTGTCATCAATAAAAGTTTATTCAAGATTATCTCTATAGTTTCCTCCACAGGTACATTCATGAACAGAGATTCCACGTCTAGACTTACCATATGTAAATCAGGGTCTTGGATAAGAATTTCATTCTTGAAGGTGACTGCATTCAAGAGTGTGTAGGAACCTTTAGTAAGCGGTTCTAGCATAGGTACCAAAAATTTAGCTAACTTATAATTAGCAGTGTTAATAGCAGACAAAATAGGCCGCATCGGTGTACCTGCCTTATGAACCTTGGGTAGCCCGTGGAATCTCTGTTCACGAATGTACCTGTGGAGGAAACTATAGAGATAATCTTGAATAAACTTTTTATTGATGACAGTGATGTTTTTAATAATTTTAGCAGGTCGCTTTTTAAACAAATTTTAGAGTTGGCCGTGCGGGACACGGCCTTTATCTTCTGTTTAGTTTCTCTTTGATACTGCCCGCTGGGTGGGTGTTTTACTCCGTAGTGTTTTTGCGCTTTTATGTTTCTTCTTTTAGCTGTATTAATTTTATTTTGACCTTTAAATTTTTTTTTTTTTTTTTTTTTTTTTGCTGGTTTTTTACTAATTTTATTTTGCCCCACTTTAAATATATTGATGTAACCAGTGATGTGAAGATTATTTTATGTCTTTACATTTTTAAGTTTTTAAGTTTTTTAAGTTTATGTTCTTGTGTTTTTTAATATCTTTGTATTCTGATTTGTTTTTAAATTTCACTATTCTGCTATATTTTACTTTTACTGAGGATGTCAATGTAGTAAATCTATATATTTTGTCAGAAATATTCTAAGAGTTATTACGAGTAATATGTTGTTCAAATATTTGCAGCCTTGAAAATGCAACCGAGATGGTTTTGTGAAACGTCGGCACAATAAATCATGAAAATGCTCTGTGCTTTCCTCGTTACCCCGTCGATGTGGTTTTGAGCAGTGGCTCTGTTGTGATTATATATATATATATATATATATATATATATATATATATATATATATATATATATATATATATATATATATATATATATATATATATATTATCTTAGTTGCGTGTGTCTTGAAATGGAGAAACAAATCCAGTTATGTGTGGGTACAGATCTAATTTTTAATTATATTTGCACTCATGCAAAACTGTGGATTAGTTTCCAATAATAATAATAATAATAATAATAATAATAATAATAATAATAATAATAATAATAATAATAATAATAATAAATAAGGGTGATGTAGAATAAACGGTAGATTCTATCCTTGTTAATAAGGATCTTGATCTCTAACCAGACTTTTCCTTACTGCGTGAACAGTCACTTTTGCTTCAGTGGGCATTTACGAGAAGCAAGGAATGATATGCAGCGTCCACATGGACTGACTATACGCAAGAAATGAAAAAGTATCAATGCTATTGTTGATATTGCGTCATCACAATTTTCATGCGTAGCAAGATACAATCCAATCATAAATGAGCTAACAGTTAAACTGCTAGAACGATATTTTGGAATAATAATAATAATAATAATAATAATAATAATAATAATAATAATAATAATAATAATAATAATATTAATAATATTAATAATAATAAGTCCTAAGATCCTATTTAAAAAATGTAATGTACGTATATAAGAGAAAATTATGGAAAAGCTCATAGCCTAGTTGCCAAACATCAAATAGAGAGCGAAAAATAATAACGAGTTTCGCCACGGATCGATAATTGTCTTCCTAAAGAAAATGAACCTCTTTCATCGACGAAAGAGTCAGGAAAAGGTACCTATCGATCAGAGCTTTGCTCTCTCTCTCTCTCTCTCTCTCTCTCTCTCTCTCTCTGTCAGTAAAACAATGAGTGTGCTTGCACTTGAATACAGTCAACAGCTGTTCTTGTGAAAAACTAGGCACTTAATTGTTTGTATAACTTTGGGTTAACACTCGAGCTTCAGGCAAAACACACACACACACACACACACACGCACGCACGTACGCACGCACACGCACATATATATATATATATATATATATATATATATATATATATATATATATATATATATATATATATATATATATATATATATATATATATATATATATATATATATATATTTGTGGCAAATGAATCAAGTCCCTAATGACTCCATAAAAGATTAGTTATCATACCTTTCAAAAGGAAGAAACACCGAATAGAAAATTTTGAGAATGGTTGGATTGTCTCTTGAAGTAATAATAGAAATTGTAATTAACCAACGATTTAACCCGTGTTTTTACGAGTATCGTTAGCTTGGACTTTTGTAAGCGAGAAGTAACATTAAAATAATCTATTCTGGAATATGTCTACTTTTCGAATATTCATGAAAATTCCCAACACGCTTCAGAATGGCCCTAAATATACTTTTTATCGATCTGGAAATTCGAATGCCATATACTACACATTATAGGGATGAAAGCCTCAGACCTCAAGGAAACTTCTCTATACATCTTTTTTTTTAATCTTTCTTCTTGCATCGTTTCAGCACAGACCGAGTTCTTCTGTCCAGCTCACATCAGCAGGATTTGCGTACAAATTGCCGAGCAGCGATCAGACTAAATCGTAATGATGTTTCCATTATTGGCGGTGGATGATACACTGCAATTGCCTCACACGAACTTGGCCTTAAATATTCCTACTGTGTATTATTATTATTATTATTATTATTATTATTATTATTATTATTATTATTATTATTATTATTATTATTTCATGAAGCACCTAATGGATTTTCAGTATAAGTTGGTAACCTTTTCATGATTTAAGCTAATAAGGTTTTGATGAAGTTATTGTTGTTCTTAAACATGAAATTTCCGAGTGAATATGGATCACTTATCTCCGCTGCTCCAACAGTGCACAAAAAGAATGAACAAGAAAAATAAACTGAAAAACCAAACATATTTGTTAATGTACAGTGTACATAAGACACTTTAGCATTCACAAAAAATATTAACAATGAATATAACGCAAAGGTATCCCGAGCTGAAAATTTCTAAAAGTCCCCACGCGCCAAAAGCACAAGTAAAAAAATAAAAAAAAATAAAAAAGCATGATTCATAATGAAAAAAAAATGATCTTACAAAAGTATAAGCACGTGGCTGTTAATTAAATGACAATTTGCAGTGATCCTAACGCTCTCTCTCTCTATATCTCTCTGAGTCCAGAAGGCATCACTACCTGTTGCTTCCCAAGTCAAAACTCCAAAACTGACGAGAACGGCTTGAACTGCAGCTGTTGAGGATTTTTCTATAAATTTTTTTATGGTTACTGTTATGGCCGGAAATCCTTCTCCCCAACGAACAGGGGTTGTTAGAAAAGTTTAGTGGAAAGGAGAGACCAATTTGGTTATTCTCTCTCTCTCTCTCTCTCTCTCTCTCTCTCTCTCTCTCTATATATATATATATATATATATATATATATATATATATATATATATATATATATATATATATATATATATATATATATATATATATACTATCATATGAAAAATCATATGAAATTGAGTCGCAAACTGCAGGCACATTAAACCGATCATTCTTTTCAGTCGAACTGGCCCAGAAAAAGAAACAATGGCAAGAGTGTGAAACAATAAAACCAAAAAGTTATTTGTAACACTCACCCATCCATCTACTGATCCTTCGCACGCCCTGCCTTTTATTCCAGCACCTCCTCCTAAAGTCTAGCAGGACAGAATCCGCCAACTTCTGCAGGAGGGAGGTTTTCAAACTCTGCCAGATCGAGCGTCTGGACGTCTGGAGTTTGTTGCCTTGTCGTGTCCTCCTCCTTCATCTAAACGAGACTCGATCACTGTCCAAAGGTTTTCTATTGGGGCAAACCACTGAAACTGCCAGGCCAAGACTTCATAGTCAATTTGGCAATCGTTTAGCCAATCAGTGACGTATCCGGCGACGTGGCACCTCGCACCGCCCTGCTGCAAGATGTACGTCCCAGATTTCTCGAAGGAAGATTCCAGAATGTCACTTATCAGTGCCAGGTAAACCTTATTGTTGACGTGCTCGCTCTTGGGGGGAAACGCTAAATCCCCCAGGCCACCATACTTAAACACCCCCACACCATAACGTACTTGGGGAGCTTGACCGTGAGTGCAATATGTTTAGGTCACAGCTTATCACTATGCGGTCCCTCCATACCTCCCCCTCCACCTCCCCACCCCCACACCCACACGTTGATTGCGGCTACGTCGTTCCAAAGCACTTTCCTCCACTGATCATGGGTCCAGTCTCGGTGTCTTAAAGCAGAATGCTTCTGATCCTTCCTCTGCTTTGGAGTTATCAGCAGTTATTTTATTGCCTTCTCTTTCTTGTACTCAGGTCCCTGCATCCTTCTACGGATAGTACCTGTGGACAAGTGGTCAAGCAGTTGAATATTATCTCCTTTGAATTTCCTTGCTCCAGTCGAAGGCTGGTCGTCCATTTGCCCTTTTATAAAGATGAAAGTACGATGAGAAAGCTTGAGGGGGGCATGAATCGGGATAGACCCTCCACACCCCACAGACACCTTGAACTTGGCAACAAGCCGTCTTACAGCTCTCTCACTTATGCCAATTTGCTTCACAATTTCACTTGTTTTCAACCTCACCTTATGACATTCGATTACACCGACTATATCATCAAGTATGGTACGCTTCATACACAAATACGCTAAAAGTGCAAACAAGTAGGTACACACCGGCGGAGTGCGACCCGATTCACAATGAATGCTAAGAAACCACTGATTGACTTTTATCACCTGCGGGGTGGGCGGAAGGGTTGGGTAAGTTGACACTTAGTAATTTTTAACAGTAAATTTTTCCCACAACTTATGCCAAATCATCCTATATATATATATATATATATATATATATATATATATATATATATATATATATATATATATATATATATATATATATATATATATATATATATATATAATATATATATATATATGTATGTATATGTATATATATACAGTACATATACACAAACACACACACACACACATATATATATATACATGTGTGTGTGTGTTGTGTGTGTTTTAATGTGTGCCATTGCGTTTGCTTGTTTATAAATCTAACGATATGTATAATTTTGTAAAATTAAAAAGTTTTCTCTGATTGGAGAAGTTTCTTTCAGTAACCTTTATTAAACAGCGATCATCCGGGGTGAATAGACTTGCTTCTCAAAAGCCAACGGTATTATTTAATTCAGAGGAAGCCTTGCCTTCAGAGAGCTCGCATATACTGACGATGTTCATCACGATGAAAAATACCCATCAGAAAATGACCTTGTAAAAGCGTTGTCTGGCGAAAAGTTACAAGGATGTCCTATGTTTCACTGACCTTTGGATCCTAGGAGTAGTTTCTTTTTTTTTCAAAATTCAGTGAAAAGTTGACTTGTATCAACGCTGTTTAGTAGTTACATTCTCGTTCCTATTTCCGGTGCAGACCCAAGTAATGAACTTAGTCCCGTCATCATCAGTCATTAGCGCAAAAGTGGATTAGGGAGGCTGCTTATCTCTCCGAAGCTTCTCTCGTGTCAGGAAGATATGGTAATATTTTGGAAGCCTGGGATATAGAATTCGGCATTACAAAACTCCTCTGGAAATTTACTTGATTCATGATTGTTGGAAATTGAACTTTTTTAGAATTTTTAGCTTGTAACGACAGTGGACTCACTGACACTATATCCTTAGCCTCAGCACGCAATCTACTGCTTTATGATCATAGGCACGTGGCAGGTGCGTTTGTTTTAGAAGAGAGAGAGAGAGAGAGAGAGAGAGAGAGAGAGAGAGAGAGAGAGAGAGAGAGAGAGAAGCATCTCCTGTGCTGACACAAGTTATGAATATGCATAAGATGTTACTTTTGTAGTTCATTCGATTAAAATATTATAGATATTTATCGTTATTCTTTCCTCAACACCTTATCTGATCTATAAGTAATGTTAGCTAGTAGCATTTATGTTCTTAGGTGAAATAGTAACTGACAGAGCCAGACAGCTTATCATTATTATTCTCTGTTTTAACCCTGAGTTGACAATAGTGACAGATAAGTCGGTTGAAAATTTTTCAAAATAAAGCAATGAAACTACGGCTTCAAATAAAACCTCATTTCCTTGAGTGCTTGACCCCTAAAGCGCGTAGAATTTTGCTGCAAAAAGATCCAGTTAACAGAGCTTTTAATTTTCCCTGAATGCCTAAGAAAGGTTATCTCGGTCGTCTAACGTTTCATTAACTCTTATGTGTCTTTACATTATCGAATTTCCTTCAGTTTGAATGTCTAGGAGTCGTTCTCCATTCCGGGTCAGTTGATGCTTATAGGAGAGTTGGTCGTTTTGAAGGAAACCGGATAATATTTTTAGTACTTTCGCCTCGTTAACCAATTAATTTGTCATCCAGTGAATTTTCCTGCTTTATACTAAAGATGAAATTGCAGATTTCAGATAAGATGTTTCTACAGACATGATGAAGTCCTTGGGAGGAATCAATCCTCATTCAGCAATACAATAATGTCTCTAATATCTATTGTATATTACTGAGAAATTAAACGATTCGTGTAACGAGATATTAAAAAATATTTATTATTTCCTCTTTCAAACTGGGGTGTGAATAAAATCATAATTCCTTTTGTTCTATCAAAATCTTTGAGGTCAGTTTGTGAAGAATGAAGCCTTGCTCTTTCGTAGGTCTCAATGTGGTGATTGGGGGCAGTTATAAAACAATATTTTCATGATTACAAACACACACACACATACATACATTCATATATATGTGTGTTTGTTCAAGTTTGACAAACCGTTTTTTCTATATATCATTTGAGCTTGCTATGTCCAGGAAGCAAAATTAAATGTTGAAGGGATGCCAGGCCATGTTAGGCTATACTGATTAGACCAACCACTTACGGTGTGCCACATGAATGCCCTGAGTGCGTCTTGTGTCACACCTGGTATGGAGTCAAGGCCTGTTCGGCTCGGGTCGTTTGAGAAGAGGCGTTATTTTTGAGGGCGATGTGATTGTACTTACAGAAAGTAATGGATTCCTGCACATTTGTAATAGAACTGAATATATCTTCGCTTCATAAAACAAAACAAAAAAGTAAGAGAGAAAAGAAGAAGAAAAAAGGCTATTGAGAAACGCAGGGCTCATAGTGCTTTGCTTTCCCGTGGCTTCTTTTAATATTTCCAAAAGCAAAGGTCCGTCAGGGGAGGCCTTTCTTTCCAAGAAAAGAAAAGGCTTAAGACGAAGATGAAGAAGTAGAGGAAAGGAAGATGGGAGAAAGCGACTTTCCGTGAGGAGTTCAGTTCTTGCTGCAATCTCTTTGGCGTCACCGATTTCTATCTCGAGCTGCTGGGCGGAACTCCATTCTGCAGATTCGCTCTTCTCGATTCAAGTCTTGGAATATTCAGTGAGCAATTTCTGACTGATAAAGCATTCGAGACTCTCAGAACACAAAAACAAAAGAGGTAAAAGGATATCAAATTGCTCGTACTGGATGAGGCAAAACATGATTTCTTAATGGTCTGTTGGTCGAGCTTTATATGAGATATTTGAGATGAATGAAGCCTATCCCTCATCATTTTAATTTCCTATCATAATTTGTCTTCAAAAATTAACTAAATTTATTTTTAAAAATCACTGGCCACGCGTTCCACTCACTAACAAATCAAAGAACCGCTTAACAAAATATTATAAAGTTGGATTCAATTACTATGTCACGTTAGTTGAAGAGACGAACACTTAATCCTATCCTTTTAGTTCCTTCTCTGCGGGACATGTCCTATGTCTAACTAAGCCTTACAGCATTTCTCTGAAGCTGCTTGCAAACACTGCATTTTTTTTCTCTCTCTTTTAATATATATATATATATATATATATATATATATATATATATATATATATATATATATATATATATATATATATATATATATATATATATGTATAAATATTTGTGTGTGTTTTTGTGGGAGGGTGTTTTCACCGTTTGTCTGTTTGAACAACCACAAAGACGTTTTAGCTAAAATAAATTCAATCTGGATGTAACCTGCGGCCACGGGCCCCCAGGGTACTATATCATACGTCTGCGTCTGGTATCATCGATAGCTTTCTTAATTATTCAGAGATGAGAGGAGGAGGAGGATGACGAGGAAGAGGACGAGGTCGAGGAGGAAGCAGGTTTGGGTTCATTGTCATTTCATTAACGGGACCATTATATTCTTATTACATTACATTACATTATATTATTGTTTTAATTCATAAATGACCAACATTGTTTAGTATTATATTATTTTACTTTGCAATGTTGTTATATTATATATCAACGATACTATTACATCATTCTATTATCATACATAAGAATCTCTCTCTCTCTCTCTCTCTCTCTCTCTCTCTCTCTCTCTCTCTCTCTCTCTCTCGTGTAAGGTCTCATTTGGTTAGATACGCCCTAGCTTTGGCTATAACATGTTATATGTATGTATGTTGCCAAGGTTTATTTAACTGCGCAAAGTGCTGATTTGAGGTTATAATTTTGTAATCCATTTTGCCGTGAATATGCTCGCTTCCAGGGTGCACCACGAGGAGGCGAATCATAATTACAAGCCGCCCCTCCCCCCTCTTTTTTTACAACTGTAATTGGTTTTTGTTTGTTATTCTTCTGTTGCAGTTTTCCTCAGATCCCATCATTTTCACCACCATTAAAGTCTGACTCAGTCAGCTGGATGGAAAGTGAACCGAACAAGTGTTCAAAGCAATGTCTCTTCTAGAATCACGTTTCAATTAGGAGACAGGTAAACAAGGTAAAAGATAAAGACAAACAACGAAAAGGAGACAAATTTCTTAAATCATTTACTCTCAGGAAATGATATCGGCGATAACATTGTTGTAGCAAATGAATCTTTAGCAAAATATGATTATATAAGCCTCATAACTAATGCTATTAAGTGCTTTACTTATATTGTTTGTCAGGCAAGGCAAGGGATTCCAGGAACTGGAAGGTTCCAGCAAAAATAGGACTGAAAGAAGTGAATGGCGAACACCCCACCCCACTCCCACTCTAAAGGGCGTCAGAGAAGATTTGGTCGAACTCTCTTCAGGAACAGTGTTTGTTCGAGAAGCCTCGTCAAAGGAAAGATGTTTGCCCCACCTGGTCTCCAGGATTAGGAGACTTGAGATGAAGACTGGAGAACGTGGAGAAGGACGTTTTTCGAACAGGACAGAATTTTGTTCTTTTTCTTCTTGCTTGAACGACAAAATTTTCCCTTTGTTTTTAATACCAATTTTTCAATGTCACTGGCCTGCTGAACTGAAAGTCTCAATACCTAATACATACGGAAATGCTAATTGAGGCCTTAAACCTTTTCCCCAATACCAACTAGGATCTTTTAGGTTTTTCCTTTTTGAGTAATAATAATTGGTGATGATTTCAAACACCATCAAGCTAGTTAGTATATACATAAATGTGTGGGGATCTCAGCAAACGGCTTGCTCGAGCTACCTTAGTCGAGAATGCCAGTGCAGGATAATTAACATTTTGGGTAATAGGTTAAAACTCCTTCGTAAAAGTGTCTGCGTAATGGCGTATTTTATGAATTGATATGCATGCTATTGCTAAATTGCCTTGGAGTAGGAAAACGTACTGACAGAACTGACCCGTAAAAATTGTCTCTAGTTGATTTGTCCTATTTGCACACTTTTGAACGAGGTCCCAGAGCACAGCGTTAAAGTTCTCGATGACTTGCCTTGTAATTAGAAGGATTCAAAAGTGTAATAAATTTCCATTTGAATGTGTTTACATAACTGAAGTTGGGACCTTAAAGGTACACTGATCCCTTAGGTTAATTAAGGGAATTAATTAAGGAACCCGTGAGAGGTTTCTTCGACTATAGGCACTGAAGGGACTAGAAACTCAAGCTTTCTCTTCAATGAAAACAAAAGATGGAAAGACGAAAGAATATTAAATATACTTAATGACTGTTTGATTATTAGTATTTGGTAAGGGCAACGTGAAAAGAGAAAACAGGCGAAGGGAAGAATCCCAAAGCCTGTGACTTGCATGAGAGGAGAACCTGTTACCGAACAGAGCAATGAAAATATATGTACATTTTCTTTGGAAGCGTGGGCCAGTGTGACTGAGTGTGTGAGACAGGTGGTTTTGAAGTTTAATTCCAGCTTCTTGCTGATCCATTCTTTTGATTCTAATGTGATGTCTTCACAAATCAGACTTACCTCTCAGCGTAAAGCTAGTCAGGCTATTTTGGTATTTCTACAGAATGGCAAAGTACAGTTTTCCCAAAATAGACGAACCATGTTCTGTTACTGAACTAGGCCTAAATAGACGCTTGTAAATTGTAACTTCCTGGACAGAAACTGATAAAGAGGTTAATATGTATTCTTTCCAGCATGTCTATACTTGGATTTTAAGCAGCAATTCTCAGACCTAGTGAGCTCACTCACTTGCAGTGAGCATCTGAAAATCACAACTGTATTTCAACGTACATGTGTAAAAAGACTGGGATTTTCTGGGTAAAGACGCTTATTTGTATTCTAAACTGAGCAATAGTTATTAGTTTATCAGGTTTTGATGTTCATGCCATGTCTGGATGATCAAACAAGTTACTCTGACATCAGAAAATAGTAATCCAGTTGCTGTATTTCGACCTTTCTCTCCTAAGAATGAGGTTATATGGGGGCCTTTCAAGCAAATTTATAAATGCAGTATGAGGTTTATTTGTTTACAAATCCGGCCTTACATAAGAAAGTGGAGAGGAATGACTTTGTCTGATGAGAAGTCGAAGATTTGAAGAAAAAAAAAAAACAAGGTCCGATTTTTTCATTGAAATGAGAAATTATTTTTATTCATCCACCTGTTTATCCTGTTTAAAGTCAACACACTCATTCATTTCGGGAACAGAACGAAGACGATGAGAAGAAAATTACCTTCCTGCTGCAGCAGAAGCGGTCAGAGTATTGTTGAAGGATTGTCGCGTCAGGCGTCGCTTTGTTCTCTATAAATCAACAGTTGCAGTGCCTCACTCCAAGATAGATATTTGCATTTACGCTCTCTCTCTCTCTCTCTCTCTCTCTCTCTCTCTCTCTCTCTCTCTCTCCTGTGATGATATATTTGCCCCAGAGACACTGCTATTTTACATATTTTGCATCAACGACCAAGTAAGGACATGTAAAGCTTCAATCAGCCTTTCGTTCCAGCATCCCCCTCCATCCCAAGCAAAATATCATCTTTTTCATCCTTATGGTCAAATCACCTATACAACGGTTATATCTGTGGGTATTCCGTGAATTTCGCCTACATAGGACTACCGCCTTCGGTCATTAGTGCAAATTTTAACGGGTAACTTTGGCTATAGGATGAATGGGACGGAGGATTTTGCATAACTTCAGAAGTGCTAAACCTCCCCAAATGCTCTCTTCAGCGGCAGGGAGTATCTCAGATGAATATATGTGATGCTGGGATGTTCATTTTTCCTAGGTCCACCTATAAATTAAGGATAAATGTGAGGGAGATTAAGAATATGAGGGTAAATGGGAGTAAATATAACGGATGTTGACAGTAAGAGAATAAACGCGAGAGAGTGTGAGTAAAAAAAAGAAAGGTAGCAGGTTGTGTACAAGAGATCTGGAAGATTTCATTTATCTATGGAGCTCAAAGTTAAGTTGTATGAAGGGACTGTTTAGTCAAATCTCCTTTATGAAAGTGAAGTGCAAATGGTGAATATGTCGGAAAGAAAAAGTCTGAAGTTCTTGAGACGACCCGTGGACGAAAGAAAATTTGAATGTTGAAATTGTAAGACCTGTAGAAGGAGTTGTACAAGGGTTAGCTTTGGTGAAAAAATAAAGCAGTGCTTTATTATGGTCCTTCATATGGAAATACTACATGGCGGTAGGGTGTTAAAAATTGTATAGCGCAAAACTGCCTTGAGGGAAGGGTAGGGGAAGCCTCGAATGGGTTGGGTAGATGGAGTGAGAGCTACTGGAAAGGAAGGTTGTTCGGTTGGTTTAGATTCAGCTGCCATACCAGCACGGGCTCTTGGCCTAAGGCGGATCTTAAGGAAGGTAATGTACGGAAAGAGAGTAGAAAGGCTGCTCGAACCTTCAGAGACACAGGGAAGACACGATCTTAATACGCAGGATGCAAGAGAGTGCGTGTAGGATGGACCTCCTTCACTAAATGTAAGACCCCGGTCAATCCTCATTCGATGACCTTTGCAACAAACGCTGTCAAATTCCCTTCAAAGCAGAAACAAACTGCTTTTGGCGACTAAATACTCGAATTTATACAGTAAACTGACATCACGACGTTTACTCCAATTGACGCTGAAATATATCGCTGCATTTGCTAAATGGTTTTTGTTGTTGATGAAAAAAAATTTCTAATAACATCTTATCCTAATTAACAATATTCATAGTCCACTCATCCAATAAAACACAATCATTCTCATTGCAATGATAAGATATGACACAAAACTTTCTAGCGAAGAAAAGGACTCAAGAAAGTACGACAACGCATGCATGCCTCATTGCAGCCGCCTCCTACAGTTCTTCCCAGGATAAGAATTTCTCGATAAAGAAAATAGCTGGGTGAAAGTGAAAGTGTTTCATTTCAATTTGAAGGTTCATCAATACTTTGCACTAAATACACAAAGAACTTTCGTGCAAGCTCGTATTGTTTATCGTTGGTAAAAATCTGTTCATGATGAAGGAATATTCTGTCTGTCTGCCAGTTCCCTCTTTTTTTCAAGTGAAGAATTGAATGAAGTCTCCCGAAGACATCGCACATTACCTGATGAACGAGAGTTGTGCAGTAAGGCCATCAGTCCGGAGAGCTGTGTTACGGGAGCATCTAAGGTTTCCATCGGTAAAAATGGAAAAGAACCGAAAATAATGAAGATATAAAATGATACAATACCTTCATTATAAATAGCAACTAATAGAGAATTGTCTGTTCAAAAACGATGTGCGAATAAATAGGCGAAAAGGAGAGGAAATGCCACTGTGCTTGAGTGAACCCTGGGGCAACCTTCATCAATCCCGAGGCTGAAACATTGGACCAAAAGGGAAGAAGACTTCACCCCCAACTCTGTTGGGCGAAGTGACGATGCTCTTGCTACAAAGCTTCGGCACTTTCTTTCGTGACTCTGCAACAGGAGCAAAGTCTCTCTCTCTCTCTCTCTCTCTCTCTCTCTCTCTCTCTCTCTCTCTCTCTCTCTCTCAGCTTTTGGGTTTCTTGTCGGGAGGGGAAAGTGGGGGGGAGACCTTGTTTTTCGTCGCCTCTGAGGGGAAGAGGATTTATTATTTTCTTGTGCGAGTTTAAGTGACTTAGATATTTCACTTAATTTCAGGAATCTATATGCAGGTCTTTATTATCGTAAATAAATAATTCCTAATATACAGTTAAGGTATTCCCGATGCTACATTAATTTGTCGTTTATTTTCTAATTCGAAATTATAAAAATATTTTATATAAAGTTAGTCATAAATAGCGCCATATATATATATATATATATATATATATATATATATATATATATATATATATATATATATATATATATATATATATATATGGCTCTCACAGATGTACTCTAACAGTGTTAAAGGATGTTAAAAATGCCCATAAAACCCCAGTTTACATGATAAAACCATATATTTAGAATAACAAACGTTTGTATTCCTGGACACAAGTGAATTTGAGAAGTGGATATATGACAAAATTATTTATATGGCATATACAGGTGTGCCAATACGACGCTGGTGGTATGTAGACGTAAAATGTGGATAATAAACCATTAAAATCTGGAAATGAAAGAAAAAAAAATTCAAGTATATTTGATGGTCCACAGGTCACTGATGATACCGGAAAATACTTGAGAGTGAACTCGCAATTTTCGGTGGGCAGGAAATAAGATTAGAGAACTTTGAAAGTACCTGAACATTAGAAACGAGGAAAACAGATTCGCGTTTCTGTTCTCTTAGCTCTGCGTTTTACGCGTAACATCCCATCCTGCTCAAGGTCAACTAGCGGTTTCTTTGCCATTTGTGGTTATTATACCTTCTAATACAACAATAATAACGATGCTACCTTTATAAAAGTTTCGGCAGACTATGTATGATGCTAATTGCTGTATCTACTTAAAGAGAGGTTTTTGTCAAAGGACTTTTGAAAATCAGCTCTATGAAGCAGAAAAACTAGGGAAAAAGAGACTCAAACTTGTGGCCGGTAAGTGAGACTCAAAAGCAACAGGCTGAAGCTACAGGGAGAAAGAAAAACTCAAGTGGAAGCGATAGGGAAAGGGTTGGCGAAACTGTAAGAGCTTATCCTGACGACGATCAAGAACCAAATTACTGTGAAGTAGAGACAAAAATATTGAATGTTGCCATTTTGTGCCATATCAGAAACAAGAGACTTGTTGAAGTGTGAGGTTTGAAACCAGAGGTACCTCACGGATATTGATGAAACAGAATGATCAGTATTCAAAATAACGAAAGAGAATATAGCCTACAATTAAGGGAAGGAGTCTCACCTCAACAACCGCAGGACACCTGAGGCAGTCGCAGACTCTCTCAGAAGTGGTAAATGAAATCACCTCAGAGGAAGTCACTGATGCAAATAAAAAGGAATTAAATAAAGAGTATAATGGTGGCGAATATGGTTCCAAAGTAAAAAAAACAAACAAACTATTCAGAGAAATGTTGGCAATTCGTGGAATTTCAATGAAACTTACGAACCCTGAGATAGAAGTTTTTATGTAGCTTTTGACAAAATTAAACCTACAATTCGTTTAAAATAAGGAAGAAATAAATATTACGGTTTCTGAAAAATGCAGAACGTTCCCAAGAAGGACAATACCAAATGTCACTGGGGTTGAAGAACAGAACATCATTTTATATTATACTATATATATATATATATATATATATATATATATATATATATATATATATATATATATATATGAAATTTTTATCACACCGTGATTTGTATACAATCAGAAGCTACAAATGTCGCTTAATATCAAATTCACGCTACCTCAGGAATATCCCCGATGGAGAATTACCGCCGAAGGGGAATTTATAAGTGATAAATGGATTGGTACTGCCGGGTCACAATCCCTCGACACAGAACTTCCCCAGCAACTCCAGTCGACGTTACCACTGAGCTATCAAGAGAGGTATAAGTCAACGCCGGGATCATGACCAGGCAGTACTAATCCATTATCACTTATAAATTCCCCTTTGGTGATAATTCTCCATCGGGGATATTCCCAAGGTAGCGTGAATTTGATATTAAGCGACATTTGTAGCTTCATGATTGTATATAAATCACGGTGTGATAAAAAAATTTCATAATAAGAGCTGCGCGTTCCAAACGTACCAATGAACTATTATGGGGGTGGGGGGTTAATGCCGAGGCTAAGTACAACTTCCCTGCTCACGACGGGTAAAATAAGTACAGCAGACTCAGCATTGACTTATACCTCTCTTGATAGCTCAGTGGTAACGTCGACTGGAGTTGCTGGGTAAGTTCTGTGTCGAGGGATCGTGACCCGGCAGTACCAATCCATTTATCACTTATAAATTCCCCTTCGGTGATAATTCTCCATCGTATTCCAAGCGTGAATTTGATATTAAGTGACATTTATAGCTTCATGATTATATAAATATATATATATATATATATATATATATATATATATATATATATATATATATATATATATATATATATATATATAAATATATATATATAATATATATATATATATATATATATATATATATATATATATATATAATATATATATATATATATATATATATATATATATATATATATATATATATATATATATAATATATATATATATATATATATATATATATATATATATATATATATATATATATATATATATATATATATATATATATATATATATATATATATATATATATATATATATATATATCATAGTCAGCACCTTGTCTCAAGGATATAAAACCAAAGTTGTGAAATATAATATCATTAAAACCTCAATGCAGAAGCAATGCAGGAATTGTTGATAGGCTACTCTAAGTAAACAATAAGTGTTATATTTCTGTGTCAGAAATAATGACATGCAATGCCAGAAATTGAGGCAAAAATAGGACACTTCATGGAGGAGAACTTCCAAGCAGTGTTTCAAGCAGTGCTCTTCAAATCAGAAAAAGTTTATGCTCCGCCAGGGTTCATACATAATAGGTAGCAAATCATACCAGAAGTACAAAGAAAAGCATGAATACAAAAAAAGCCTCATGAACATTTATTTAGTGAGAAGCAGAAACCAGAGAAAGGACAAAATTGAGGTTATGGCACAGTAATAAAGTATTTAAAGTATAAATACACGAGCATGGACGAATATAGAATAAGAGGAGTCATGAAGAAACCATTCCTTAGAAAAGACTCCGAATACACGGAACACACACTATTCAGCAGGTTGTCTCAATAAAAAAAAAGAAAATATTAAAGATGCAACAATTTAAAAGCAATTAAGACCCAAACAGATAAGCCACTGTAGAAAGCTAGTAACTATAATTGCCAAATAAATGGTAGGTGACAGGTGACCAAATAACATATGATAAACAGTGAAAATAGTGCTTTGGAGTTTGTTCTACAGACTGAAGAAAACAGTGATTGGAGATTAATAAAAACACAAGAAGTGAGTGCAGGCTCCAGTGTAGCCACATTTCCACACCACTGACTTCCATGCTCGCCTATACGCTTTCCTTTACTGTCTAAAGATCATTTGCTGTAAACATGTTAGCTGGAAAACCTAAATGTTTATCATTACATGGGTCTCTTGACATGCTATGGGATAAACTGATGATGGGACTATTTTATAGATCTAAACATTAAATCCATTTACAATGCAAAGAACTTCCCTTATCAAGTCAATGACAATAATTTTTTACATTTAGTACAACAGTTCTAAATACATTTAAGTTACCTTAATTAGATGGAAACCTAAAGCTGTCACTCTGATATCATCTGCGTTCTGTATCATTCAAGACATCACTCGATCAACTTTGTAAATTGTTGCGGAAGCAACCATTCTCTGATTGTTCTTTATGAAAGTCACTAGAGAAGAAAGTCACTATTACATAACCATATATATAAATATGCAAATAACTGAAAATAGGGGTAAATGAATCACGTGGTATATGAAAATAATATATCTGACCACAATCAACCCCTAAAAAAAGTGTGGACATTTTTTCCACACTTCGTGTGGCAGACCGCAAAATGAAGACGCCGCTTCTGCACTCGATCGTCTGGTGCATGAAAACTTCCACACTGGAGGCCACATTTCTACGTTTCAGCAACACTGGGTGCAGCTAATGACCTACAGTGCATCACGTGAGGAATACTGATGACACTAAGTCCCCATTGGGCTTTCGCCCCAAAAAATCGTGAAATGCTTTTAGAAGAGCCTGCTCTCCAGAGCTCATCACTAAATACATAATGGAAACTTATCAAGTACGCAAATAAGTGAAAATGTTGTGAGTGCACTCAGATATGGTTTATCCTTCTTTACATCGAATGGACCCTCTACTTTAACGATTGCGTCGTCCCTATGTATATTTGAAAAATATACATAATGTTGACATAATTAAAGGTATTGTTTATGGAGCTGCCAATGTTAGGCATGAAAGTAATTTCCCTGCTCGCTATAAGAAAAGTTTGACCGATCTTAAAAAAGACAATACAATCCACATAACAAAAGCTGATAAGTCGAATAATATTGTAATTTTAGATAAAGCTGACTACATATCACGTATGCAAGCTCTACTGGATGATCATACGAGTTACAAAAAACTAACAAAAAATCCCCTTTATCAAGTCATCAGAAATTTAAATAGCAAAGTGAAAAAATCCTTAAGGATAAAAAAGAACTAATATGTCAGTTGTCAGTAAAATTTCCCCTCGTTACCTTACTGGTAGGGATCAGTAAAAACACAGAGAAAATAATACTATAAGGCCTATTAACAATACTGTTGGCTCAATATCGTATAAACTTCCGAAATATATTACCAAGCTCCTGTCCCCGTTACTTGGAACTATCTCCGATTCTCACATAGATTTAGTTGATAAATTAAACAAAATCACTTTTTGCCCCACTGATAGATTCTTTAGTTTTGACGTTTGTTCTGTTTTTTTCTAAAGTCCCTATAGATTCTATTTTAGAGTATCTTAGTAATGAATTAATCCATCATGAATTACCTCTACCTGTAAATTATATTTCACTCACTAGGTTGTGCATATGTGATTGTAAGTTTCTATTCAGTGCTGAATTTCACGGACAAATATTTGGTATGGCAATGGGCAACCCTCTATCCTCACTCCTCTCAAACTTGTATATGGAATTCTTTGAAAAATGATATTTACCTAATATCATTTATACTCCTTTAAAGTGGCATAGATATGTTGACGATAATTTAGCGGTTTTGCCTGCTAGTGTTGATGTCAATGATTTACTCTCGAATTTGAATAACCAGGTACCATCCATTAAGTTTACTTTAGAATTAGAAAAAGACAGTTGCCTCCCTTTCTTAGATGTTTTAAAACATAAAGAACCATTTCAATGCAAATCCAGTATTGATAGGAAACCAACCAAGAACTTAACTAATGTCAATTTTTATTCAGGCCATCTCACCTTAATATTAAAATACCAGTTTTTTCTTATATGTTTTATGAGCTTTGCGCATTGTCAGTCCCCAGTATTTGGACCAAGAAATGGAATACATAAGAAAAACAGGGACAGATTTATGTTATCCTTCACATTATACTAGATATTTGTTATAATAAAGCCAACAAAAAGTTTTATAGTGAAAGTAACATGGAGAAAGGAACCCCTAAGAACATTCTTAGCTTGCCTTATTTTAGTGGTTTTGAAAACATACAATCATTTTTAATATCTTTTAATGTCAACCTCGTTTTTTCCTATAACACAAAAGAGGAGGGTTAATAAAAAATAGCCCTAAAGAAAACAACAACATAATATATAAAATTCCACGTCTGGACTGCCCTTCTTTTTATAATGGCCAATCTAGCAAAGATTTAGATGTGTGTATTAAGTAACATAAGTATTCAGTCAAAACTGGACAAACATCCAATGCTATATTCATTCATTTAAGTGAAAACTCTCACAGGATCAATTGGACTGAAAGTTCAGTGATTGCCAGATCGAGAGATTTCTCTTCAAGAAATCTTTTGGAATCCACTATTATACGGCTTACTTCCAGCTATAATTTTAACCTTGGCACTGGAATGTACTATTTGGACCCCTTTATTAGAAAAATGTTCAAGAATGACCTAAAAGATAAAATCACTGACTTAATTATAAATTAGTTACCTTATATATATATTCTATGTATTTGTTGTTTAATATAATTTTTTTTTATTTGTAAAAATGTTCATCTTGGAAAAAATTTTATTGTTTACAAAGAAAAAAGAGCATTATTGAGTTGTACTTTTATAAAAAATTTTAGTGGTCAGTCACCTTGTATAATCTTTGAATCGTCCTGTCCCTGCTACTGAACAGTTGATCCTCATACTTTGTAAAGCCTCTTAAATATTTAGCCCTGTTTTGGCAATTCTACTAATTCTTCAGTTGTGTTGGATTCAGGTATGCATTTTTCCCTTTGTAATCCCCAATTGTCATTTATATAAGCCTTCGTTGTAGCTTTTTTGTATTTTTTCAGTCTGCTAAGTAAAGGACGACAAGTCGAAAGACCTTATCTTTCCTTCATAGATTTTGTTATCTTTATATATATATATATATATATATATATATATATATATATATATATATATATATATATATATATATATATATATATATATATATAACACACACATATATATATATATATATATATATATATATATATATATATACACATATAATTATATATATTCTACATTAATATGAATTAATTAGGAAAAATATACTTATTTAAAACGTGTAATTTCTAAGTTGCTCTATTCAACTAAAACAAAAATACTATGCAGTGTCGAAATATTTTTATACATACATATACACATATATATAATATACATACATATATACAATATATATATATATATATATATATATATATATATATATATATATATATATATATATATATATATATATTATATATATACATTATACTGCTGTAAAACGTTTTGCAGAAAATGAGTCTTTAGTTTTCAAAGTTTGAAATGCCTAATTTCACTTGTTTTTCAAGGTACTGATTTTATCAGTGTCGAAGCAGAATAGTATTTTATACATACATGCATACACATATATATAATATACATACATATATACATATATATATATATATATATATATATATATATATATATATATATATATATATATATATATATATATATATATTATATATATACATACAGTACACACACACACACACAATACGAGTCATCGTGCTTAATTTCTGTAGATGACGTTGCAGAAACAAAATTGACAGAACAATAACTTTTCATTTGCAAGGTAGGTGGGGTGGGTGGGAAGCAACTTTCCAAATTGGGTGAGGTGAAAGTTTTTCAACTCTGCTTGACTTCTGAACCAGCCTTTGGCATTCTTCTGCCAGAGATAAAACTGAAGTTTTTTCGGGATATGCGACAATGTCGTGAAAATGAAAAATGTGAATAATGAATGCTTTATGATGAACTGAAGCAAAACCTCTTGTAACTACATACTAGTGAGTGATAAGTGAAGATGAGTGAAAAACGATGAAAATGAATGGTACCAGAGTGAAGGAAAGATTTTTTCAATATAATAAATATTTCCTTTATGGCCGTTAACGGGTTTGTTAAGTTTTCCAGTGAATCAGTAGAGAAAGAGAAAATTAATTGAAACTTCCAAATAATAATACTAATAATAATAAAAGCAAACAAGACGGCCAGAATCAATAAAAAACTATGATTTTGTGAAAAGTTAACATAAATGAATAAAAAGCCACACAGAGAAAACAGTGGAAAATTAAAATGCTTAACAATAAACAGGATAAAAACCCAGTGTATTAAGAAAAAAGCATACCTTAAAAAATGTATGATTCATAAAAAATAAAAACAAAAATAATAATGTTTTAACACTCACCAAGCCGATGCAAGGAAGAGATCCTGAAAATAAAAAAAAAGAATAATAATATTATTCATAGTAAAACATTTGTAATAATAATCATATTGTAATAAACTCCAGTCATTGTTAATAATGTCGGCCATTGAGTTTCCGTTATTCACTCTGTCTGTCTGTCTGTCTGTCTGTCGTTTATAAGGGCAATTTATGTTCCAGTGCAAAGCAGTTGACTGCAGCCAACTGAGTATGCTTCAGCTGCAATATTATGCGGCGTGTCCAGGGATCCCAATGACAGATATTCAGACGAATTTGGTATTTCAGCGTCAGTGCTCAAGATAAAACTATATTACAGGAACTACATGCACCAAAAATATGTGGAAGATGAGAAGGCCCTCAGAAAAATGAATAATAAATGAAAATGAACAAAACCTACTGCAGAAGATGACAAAATTAATCTGATAATATACTGTAAAAACATGAAAACAAGCCAGTTATTGCTTCAAAACAACCCTGCGCCCCCTAGAAACGTCTTTGAAGAGCAGCAGTGTCATCTACGAATTTACATGCCCGGTGGAAAGATGCCACCACTCTTATATCAGGATGACCACTACCAAACTCTCTAAGCCTCTCTCCTGTCACCTCCAAAAAAAGGCTATTTTTAATCACTATGAGCAAAAACATCAAAAAAAAGCCCGAGAGAGAAGAACTTGTAAAGGGCGTCAAAATCATAGACCAGGCAATGGACCGCCGACGCCTACGGCTTCTCGAGGCACTAGTATTTAAAAATAGAAAAAAGCCAAACATCAACACGGTGAAGGAAACAGAATTTCTCCCTACAATCATACGGAGAAATTTAAGAAACCAGCCGACGCCAGACACCGACGAGAGAGAGAGAGAGAGAGAGAGAGAGAGAGAGAGAGAGAGAGAGAGAGAGAGAGAGAGAGAGAGAGAGCCAGCACCGGACACAGGCGGCATATTACCTGAACGACCTATAATCCCGGCTAACAGCCACTCCCAAATTCCAACACCGATTAGGCCCAAAAAATCTCAACGCCTCCGGGACCGCCTTCGTCACCAACCCGTGGCCAACCAAAACGCAGCTGAATAACCGACCCGGCAACTGTACACCCACCGCCCCACCCCAGCTTGCTAACTATATATACCCTTCTAACCTGAATGCCATTTCATTCACTCTTTGAAAATAAAAGCCAGAGCGCGTTTGAAACGTCAGAGGAAATAAACCTAAGAAAACAGAAATCTTTGTATGTCCTTTGGGAAACCTGATTTACCAGCTAAATGCTGATGAAAAAAAGGTAATAAAAGAATAGAGAAAATTCTATATAAATTAAATGCCGTGAAACAGCTATAATTTTTAATACAACTGCCCTCAGAGAAGGTCTCCTCTTAATAATTCTCCTTCTTAATAATAATAATAATAATAATAATAATAATAATAATAATAATAATAATAATATAATAATAATAATAATAACATGACACTGTTATGGAACAAGGGCTCCGTTAGAATAATAATTTTCATACGTGATAAAAAGCAAAAGAGAAGATAATTTCAAAAGTAAGCCTAAATTAAAGTTTTTGAGGGCGAATCTTTATTTTGAAGTTAACATTTGAATCTGCCTCCATTTTGGTCATTTAAACTATCTTCAAACGTCGTTCTAGAAAGTTTTAGGACCAATGAAACTGAAGAATGAATTAGATGAAAATATAAGATCATTCATATTTATCAAGAAATAAAGAGAATAAAAATTTACCTTAGGT
>NC_089787.1:9375109-9377609 GCF_040412425.1 Macrobrachium rosenbergii
TCGCAGATGATGAAGGATCCGTCTTTGCTAATTGAATATCGGCATTTGTCCTCGCGGGAAGGGGGAAGGAGGGGGGAGGGAAGGCGCAGGGAAAAGAGACGATAACAGGAAAACGAGAGAGAGAGAGAGAGAGAGAGAGAGAGAGAGAGAGAGAGAGAGAGAGAGAGAGAGAGGAGAGAGAGCTAAAAATGCTCAATTTAATAGGGCAAAAGATGTGTAGCTGTAGAGAGAGAGAGAGAGAGAGAGAGAGAGAGAGAGAGAGAGAGAGAGAGAGAGAGAGCTAAATATGTTCAATTTAACAGGGCAAAAGATGTGTAAATAAAAATGCTCAATTCAATAGGGCAAAAGATGTGTAGCTGTGAGAGAGAGAGAGAGAGAGAGAGAGAGAGAGAGAGAGAGAGAGAGAGAGAGAGAGAGAGCTAAATATGTTCAATTTAACAGGGCAAAAGATGTGTAGCTGTAAGAGAGAGAGAGAGAGAGAGAGAGAGAGAGAGAGAGAGAGAGAGAGAGAGAGAGAGGTGGGGGCTAAAAATGCTCAATTTAATAGGGCAAAAGATGTGTAGCTGTAAGAGAGAGAGAGAGAGAGAGAGAGCTAAATATGTTCAATTTAATAGGGCAAAAGATGTGTAACTGAGAGAGAGAGAGAGAGAGAGAGAGAGAGAGAGAGAGAGAGAGAGAGAGAGAGAGAGAGAGAGAGAAGTTAAGTATACCTTAGTTTAACCAGACCACTGAGCTGATTAACAGCTCTCCTAGGGCTGGCCCGAAGGATTAGATTTATTTTACGTGGCTAAGAACCAACTGGTTACCTAGCAACGGGACCTACAGCTTATTGTGGAATCCGAACCACATTATAACGAGAAATGAATTTCTATCACCAGAAATAAATTTCTCTAATTCTTCATTGGCCGGTCGGAGAATCGAACGCAGGCTCAGCAGAGTGCTAGCCGAGAACGATACCAATCCGTCCAATGAGGAACTGAGAGAGAGAGAGAGAGAGAGAGAGAGAGAAGAGAGAGAAATCAACTTCAATGCATGCATACTTACAGAAGGCAAAACTATTAAATACACGTAAACGTTACATGTATGCATACTTACAAGTATGTATACATGAATACATAACTACATAATGCATAAGCACATACATGAATACACCATGCTGGAAAACTATCACTCAGAGCATGTTAATTACTTTCACATTCCCTGAATTAAGTTCCAATGTACTAAAAGAGTTGAAACCTTGATTATTTAAGAAAAATGGGAAAGGAAGATTTCAATTTTAAAGTAAAGAAAAAATCGTATTAATTTAATCAGATGTGATCCATGAAATCCCACAAGCTCCACTAAGGAGGCGTATATGCAAACTGAAATTAAAGTGAAGGCCATTCTTGGAGGTCAAAGGTTAAATAGGAGTCTGCCACCTCAGGGGCATTCAGTACCTTCTACAAAAAAAAAAAAAAATTGTCTTTGATGCAATGTAACTCCAAAACCAAACGTACGTTTTACGCAGATAATATTCCCAAGCAAATGTGGAATTCTAGACAATGCTGCATTTAGTGAAAATTGAACAACTTTTTTAATTACTTTCAGAAGGACCTGAATCAACATTTTTCAAAATCCTAAAGGACTCGGGAACTGTTTGCCAAACTCACAGCAAAGTTTTAATGAACGAGAGACGATTTATTTGAATGCTATTCGTCAGGGACAACAGGTGTCTGTCTTCTCTAGAATTTGATTTGCTCTGCATAAATACTTCATTGTCGTCTGAGGATTCTCAGGTGTGACTTAGATAACATTTTTTGCCAAAAATACACGTTCTTATACTTGCAATACGAGAGAGAGAGAGAGAGAGAGAGAGAGAGAGAGAGAGAGAGAGAGAGAGAGAGAGAGAGAGAAGACTAACAATGATCACTGTAACAGCACAAAAGATGTGTAGATATGTAGAGAGAAAGTATAGATGATTTCTATCCGTGTATTTTTAGTCATATTTTCGGTTAAAGATTCCTAGACAACCTCACCTTGGAGGTAAGGTTTTGAAAAGAGGAATTCCTTTGTATGGAATCCGTGAAAAGATCTCAGTGCTTTGTGTTGTGTTTAAGGCAATTAGTAACGCCATCTAAACGTTCCTAAACAACCTATTAACAATTACCAGTCTTAATTGTCTTGCTTCTCTCTCTCTCTCTCTCTCTCTCTCTCTCTCTCTCTCTCTCTCTCTCTCCGAACAAAAGCGAATATAAGCTCATGTCAAATCACAACCTCATCACGCACAACATACACAAATGTTTATGTATATTTTTTCTTCTATGAAATTCCTTGTTACCAGAGGAAATATCTTTTTGATCTAGTTTAGTTTCCTCAGCTGAGAATTCAAGGTCTAACTGATCACATTATGTCTTGACTGCAAGAGGATTGGTTGTTTGCATGTACAGTATGTATGTATGCATGTATGTATGTGTATGTATATATATATATATATATATATATATATATATATATATATATA
>NC_089787.1:9382609-9385109 GCF_040412425.1 Macrobrachium rosenbergii
TCACAGAGGGAAATCTGTGACTGTGCTCCTCTCGTCTTTCCTAGATCCTCATTAAGACGATTGACTTACACATAAGTCTTCTTTCCTATTATTCACAAAGACTTCTGGATTCTTAGGGGCACTGTGCGCTCTCTCCCTGGACAGACAGAGATTTCGAAAATGGGGAAAATTATTAATTTGAAACTGATAATTCAGCCAAGAAATTACTTCACCAGATACATGCTGTAATTAATGTAATAAGAGGTTGTCAAGTGGATATTTTTGAGGCAATCATTCCTAATGATCAAAGAGATCTGTGGGTACGTTTTTGGCAGGGTACGTTTTGCAGGAATTCACATATCACTCACCTGTCCACAACTAAATACATAATTGAATAAAGGAAAATAACTTTTACAGGAACGCATGAAATGTCACCATTTAATACACCCACGTTAGATATTTAAGACCATGATAATTTTTATTTTCTTTATAAAATATGGTGGAACTTTTTTAAAGTCACCGAATAGTTTCCATATGATTCATTAGTAAGTCATCCTCACGATCTCCCTCTCTCCCAGTCTTTCACTACAAAAATGACGGAATTCTATTATTGAAGCCATAACCTACAATACCATAAATGAAATCCAGGCTCATTCTACTGCCTCCAGTTCACTCACAAGAATTTTTTCATTTCAATAATGATTACGTATATTCTGTGGAGGAGAAGGAAAACGAGAAATGAATATGGTTCGATAGAGCCAACTGTAATTCACTCCAAAATCTGAATGTTGCAGAAATATGTACTGTATATTAATAAACATTATAACATCAATAAGTCCTTGATGAACATAACTGGCAGGGATGAATAACTGGACGTCAGTGTAAGCCGAAGGTGATACAGACGGTTCTAAAATTATAGCAATATTCCGAAGTATACATAGGAAAGCGTACAATACGTTTGTTCTAGAAATCTAGATAGATTATGAATGAATTTATAAGGGAAAAGCGGCAGAGGTTTAGGCAAGAAGAAAGGTATAACTAAGTAGATGTTTTGAAAGTCCCGACTGCAAAGTTCGCTAGTAAGGGAAAAATCTGTAAGGGGCATAAGCGCAAATTGGAGAAACAGTACAAGTATCGGTGTACATTTTTAGCAATGAATATGCAGATTTTTAAAATTAAAGTTAATTCATTTTACACTTCAGCGTTTACAGCTTTTTGCAGGTTTTAATTTAACTTATGATTATGTAACATTTTAGAAGAGAGTGAACCTAGATATTAATTCTTAGAATAATGGATTTATAAGGAATATATTTTAGACTAGACATAAGTGTTTTTTTTTTTTTTTGATGGAACAGTATTTTGCGCTGTTTCAAAGGAATGAAATCTTCAAATATAATTCCGTAAATACTTGAAAATTCTTATGTAAATATAAATTATAGATTGCAAAGGAGTTGCAGAGGATTTGTGAAAATAGTGACTTAAATATTTTTATTTGTTCAAACATTTGCACATGGAAAACAGTTGAAACACACAAACAGCTGATATATTGAATTTCAAATGTGTAGCAGTTGTATGTATCGTACCATGTCCATTTATCTTCACAGCTACTTTTACTTCTATCCAGTTACAAATTCACCCATACCGTTTGTTTCATTTACTGTTATGATGATTCTATCTCTCTCTCCCCTCTCTCTCTCTCTCTCTCTCTCTCTCTCTCTCTCTCTCTCTCAAATACACGAAACCACATACTCATAATCCGCTATAGTTTTTTTTTTTTTTTTATTAAATAGAAGTGTGTCTTAATTTAATTTTCTCTGGGAGAGTTCAGTAACCACTTCACACCATACCTCAATAACTTATTGACTTCTTAATAATTTTTATATCAAATCAACACTTTGCCTTCGATGATAATGACCTTATGCTCTCTACGTAACCCGTTTCAAATGTGCTTCCCTTAACTACTTCACCTGAATTTGGAGCTCCTGATTAATCTCATGTGTAAGGGCATCAATTCTCTATTTTCTTCACCAGGATTCCCTTTTCTCCGATTACGGAATCAATTTCGTCAAATCGGGGATATCCAGAGGATCCTCTTACGCTCATTCTCCCGACTCCACTTATTTTCTAGCTGAAATACCAAACAAATTCCATGAATTCTTCCTTTCAATTCCACTGACTTACACATCTCATGATTTTCTTGATGATCTCGTGCTTTTGAGATAGTCTCCATTCATTATTGTTTATTAAGCTGTCTATCCCCACTTCCTTTGCTTTCCGTTGTGTCTTGCTTATTTAACATTCTTCCTCCATTGCTCTTCAATATCTGTCATCATTATTTGCAGCTTCTCCTATTCTTACCGCCCAGGCTCACTCTGGGTATCGTTCCTTGTCAGTTCTGACCTCCTCATGCCCTAATAACCGTATTAAAGGGATTAGGAGACGGGAAGGGGCTAACTATGATTATGATACCTCGCATATGGCCCCCTACGATTATTCAAATGTTAACGTAATGTTGTAGTTT
>NC_089787.1:9390109-9465109 GCF_040412425.1 Macrobrachium rosenbergii
AAGCTTCCCCACGCTCTTAAGGTAAGAGAAGCACATTGACGTTTATGTCAGGGAAAGGTCCCATACAGGTCTTTATCCCTACCCCTCACCTCCATTTTCATGTACTATTTTCTCTAGTATGGTCGTTAAGGCAACCTAAGAGTAAGGCCGTAGGGGAAGGAGAGATGAAAGAACAGGGAGCAAAGGCAGAGGAAAAGGTAACTTAAATAGAGATGTGCTAGCGTTCAATTAGTAACTAGATGAAGGAGATGAACATTAACAAGTGTTAAGATATAAAAGGAAATTGATCTGATTACCCGTGTGGACCTCAAAAAAAGCTTACAGAAACACCGATATTGTAGACTATTGCCAATTGCAAATATTCGTAGTGTTTCGTCGCTAAAAGTAGAGACTACTCTGAAGTCGCCATAAAATATTTTCTTCTTGCTTCTTGTAAACCAAATTATAACGGACAGGAAAAGGATTTGCATATTCATAATGATTCTTTGGTAATATAATTTCACTGAATAATGCTGCAACATTAGTCACATGATTATATATATAGCTTAAAGATATTATCAACTTCTAATCATAAAATAAGCATGATTCAGAATCAGAAAATCAATTATTCTGCTTCATAAAACTTCATTAGTGGAATAAGTGAGACTGGTAAAATAAAGAGCCAGCTTCATAGTAAAATGAATTTTAAACCAAAGACAGTTGTTATGAAAACCAGAACTTATCAAGAATGAATACAGTTCTTTTGATGATGTCAGTACCTTGATAAGAAAAATTATCTCATTTATGTTCGTAAAAGGCTTAACATTCAGCAATTAGGAATGTTGTTTTGATATTAATTATTGATGTTAGCAAATCATTTCATTTGCTATAAAGAAATGTGAAAAGAACTGTATTCCTTATTACGAAGTACATATTTCTCGCAGATGCATTGGCATCAGTGAGCAGCTGTCTGCAGAGTCCAGCTGAGGTAACTGGCTTTCTCGCTGCACGAGAACCCCACCCCCACCCCACCCCACCACACACAAACATCAAAGAGCCATTCACTTCCACTGAACCACTGCAGTAACTGTGTATCGGTCCCTGTATTGCAGTTGAAGCAAGAACAAACTTTATTTTATTCCATCTTTTGTTCATAAAATTGCCAATGCCTTTCCATTATTCAGTTCAGCTATTGATTTGCCCAGTCAAAGACACACACACACAGACAAACACAGTCAAACATACATACATACATACATACATACATACATACAAATACATACATATATATATATATATATATATATATATATATATATATATATATATATATATATATATATATATTGCTAAGAGTATTTATGAATAATGAATACTCTTATGGTACATGCCCTCTGATCCTTGTCTTTTCAAAAATTTATACCTTTCCCAAAAAGTATATATCAAGGGAGAATCAGCAGCCTACACAGAAAAGCAATAAGGCTTCTATTGTTCAAAGAGGAACAAGCTTTTGAGCACACAAGTAGGTGCTCCACTTATCCATTATTTATGGCCATTGTCCATCCTTGTAACGCCAATATCTCTCCTCTTAATGTCTTCTCAATTGTCCCATTTCCTGCCGAAAATTCGCCCTTCTGCCGAAATGCTCTCCTTTCTTCCAGGCAAACCAGCAACGACAGAAGGGCATAGGGCTCCACACCTGGAATTGTCCAGAGGACACGAGTCTGCCGAAATAGGCAAACCGAACGACAGGGGCATCCACCGGACCGAGTAAGCATTCCACCGAGCCAAACCAAAGCTCGGGAATGGGAATGCATATCAGGAGGAGGTCAGAGGTCAACAGAAGCAGTATTAGGCAGACCTCTATAGAAAGCAGACTCCTTTGCAGAGCGACCAGCCCACCGGCCACCTACAGAGACCCTCTCTGTCTCTTGTTGACTGCACCAGTGCCGCATTAGTGCCAACCATTGAAGTCCTTATTAGACGAAACTTCCAGCCGGCTCTACTTACAAGCCTCCTTGTCCCGGGCTCAGGTACTGTCTGGTATTGGAAAGTTATTTCGACAACACCTTCTCCAACTGGCATATTTCCCACTGCTCATTTCCTGCCTTGCAATCCTCTTTCAAAGCCTTAGCGATTACTTGTTAACGTTATTTGCGTTAAATTGCCTCCAAGTATCAATCCCAGTTTGCATTATATTTTATCGTGGATGACCTCTCTCAGCCCTCAGCACTCAAGTAAACTTTAGCCATCAATGTAACAACCCAGAAAGTGATCGTGTGCATTTCTATATTGCTGAATAGGTGTACAGTATGTGCCGCTAAAGTCACTCTACTGTCCCACGGTACCTCGCCGCTCATCATCAACTTGGGAAGATTTCTCAGGATATATAACCTGTTTAATTGTGGCACTTTACTTGTTATGTAACATAATCCGCAGTGTCCTTATATGTTATTACACATCTTTAGAGTTCTTACTCTCAGAGTATGATCTGTATGCTTGTGGCATCGTTGCTTTGTCAATTAACGTAAACATGGTACTTAGAGTAGCCAGTACTTGGGAAGCTCCCCTTCTGTTATATTCTGATTTTATGTAATTATAACTAATTAAGTTAGACAGTGATTTTCTCATGAAGTCCTAAGCTGAGCTGCACTAATCTGAATCCCTCTTACTATATTGAGTGTTGATAAACTACACAGTCAAAGCTGCTGCAATAAAGTAAAGTCAATTCACGTCCATCTGACACACGTAGCTATATATATATATATAATATATATATATATATATATATATATATATATATATATATATATATATATATATATATATATATATATGAATATAAAAAAAGGCCCATAAGCACTATTTTAAACATTTGCAACCATATATTTCAGGCACTTGCTTCTGTGCCGTGTTCACCTGGTAAAATATGGACAGATGAGATGTTACAGGAAGGTATATACAAAACATATGTAGGTGTGGCATTGTCTCCGATGGTATACAGGTGACCGTTTCCTAAGAAGGTGGAAGTGACCAATTCCTAGTGGTTTTGGCCTCATTAACTCCTGTTTGGCGACGATTCTGGAGGGTCTTGTCTCTGGGCCACCTTCTTCAGAAGAGGTCTGAGGATGCTAAAGCGTCGATGTCCCGTCCGATTTCCAATGTCACTCCTGACAAGTTCATGTTGTTAGTTTCTCTGATATGATGATAGCAGATTCAGCATCTTCCTTTTGTTCGGACGTCTCCCTATGTAAATCTCACTTTTGAGCGTAACTCAAACCAGCTCCGCCGGGGAGCGGAGGCTGGATAATGGAAGATGAAAGTTAATAACCAGTGTCTGGCTTTTGGATGTTTTTCAAATCCCGAACTTTATTTGTTGTTAAAGACTGTTTTTGAGTGGGAAGCAAAAATTTATACAAAAATTTGGTGGTTGCAAACATTCAAACGTTCAAATTGGCTCAGCTAGACGTCGAGTCATTATTTACTAAGGTACCCATTCGAACATGTTGTCTTTCCCCTGAGGAAGTTACAACCATATAGAACCATTTTTCTGGCATAGATAATGGCGCTCTAAAATGAATCAACCTCAGTGTAAATAAAAATGTGTTTTTCTTTCAATGCAAACAAACAAAAAGAAATTTGGCTGTTCTGTTCTCTTATGCTTTCCAAATTTGTACATCCTAGGAAACTTAACTTTTGTCGTCCATTTTCCCAGCAATATGATCTGGCTTAGATATGAACGATGTTTTGGTAGGACAATATTGGGGAGACTTTAATCAATTTTAATAGACTAAATTCTTCAGTTCCGATATAATTCAAAACGGAATGGGAAAATGAAGGAAAATTGCCGTTCCTAAATGTACTGATCATAAGAGAACAGAACAGATATGCCTTAGGAAACCCACTTTCGCTGTTTCCTATATTAATTTCTTGAGCTACCACGGTGTCTCCGTAAAGATCATGGTAGGATGCAACTTATTCCTCAGGGGGCTTAGAATATGTTCAAATGGGTACCTAGACAAAAATTCAACACGATCGGCCAACACCTAAGGCAACTGCTCTACCCACCCCACATTGTCGAGAAGGCTATCAACAAAGCGAATAAAATATACTACAAAGGTCCCACTCAAAACAGACAAATAGATTTTTAACAACAAAATAAATTATCGTACGACGAGAACATCCAAAAGCCACAGAACAACTCAGGTCTAACAATCCTTTCATCTTCCATTATCCCAAATCCATCGGAGCTCGCTCATTAACGTATACTTAAATAACAAAGGGAGAAGCCGGAGTTTACAAGATACCGTGCAGCAACTGTAGTGAGATTTACGTGGGGAGACAGGTAGATTGCTCTCGCAAAGAATAATAAAGCACAAAAGGTCGGTAAAGATATGCTTCAGAGTTCGGGGATTTTCCTACATATCAGAGATACTGGCCATTCCATAAGCTGGGGTGGGGGGGCCGGAGCTGGTTTTCAAAAGTAGCTGTCCGTACAAAAGAGAGATGCTGGAATCTGCTATCATCAACCAAACCAACAATATGAACTTGTCAGAGGACATTGGAAATCGACGACATCGATGCTTTAATCCTCAGACCGCTTCTGAAGAAGGTGACCCAGAGAAAGACCTCCAGAATCGTCGCCAAACGGGAGTTAATGAGGCCAAAAATCACTAGGAAATTGTCTATTCTCCTCCTTCTTAGGAAACGGTCACCTGCATACCATCGGAGACTTAATGCCACACCTATATATGCTTTGTATATATACCCTTGTAACATTTCATCTGTCCATATTCTTACCAGTGAACAGGGGCACAGAAGCAAGTGCCCGAAATATGTATGGTTGCAACGTTTAAATAGTATTTTATGGCCCTTTTTATATTCATATTACACTGTGGTATTATAGGAAAAGACATTCATATATACTGTATGTCTGTGTATATGTACGTGTATATATATTTTATATATATATATATATATATATATATATACATATATATAATATATATGTATATATATATATTATATATATATAATATATATATATATATATATATATATATATATATATATATATATATATTAATAAAGAAAATTATATTGGAAAAGGTTTTAAACTGTTTTTCACTTATGTTTATTATTTTACTACTTTACATCATTATTCTAATTATAACAAACACTACTTAAAACAATTTATAAATCACGGACGAGGATATATCTTAATTGTTAGTGATGTAAAATATTTAAAACTATATTATATTAGCTCCCTGGATTGATTACATTAAAAAAAACGGACAGGCAGGCAGACAGAAAGACAGAATTTCTTTCGAGGACATACGAGCTAATAGGTATGAAAACGTAGGTTTATTTTTACCCAAAACAAAGAGATGATATTTTTACTCGTCTTATCGTTATAAGAATTTTTATTATATATGAATATTTTCCTCTAGAATATTAAATGATTCTGAAATAATCAATTTCAGTATATTGTACTACTTTTATATGTGAAGTGTAACTTAATTGAAAGCTTAACTTTTCTTCAGAAGTGATACTAAATTAGATATTGCTTTTTCCCCTCGGAAAAATAATAGATTCCTAAATACTGTATTTCTCTTTCCTTTCATTCAGAAAATATAATCCCAAAATATCTTAGGTTTTTCAAACCCATTAGCAAATGTTTAATGAATCATATTTTTGTCCTCTGGCATTCAGAGATAATTCGTTTTGAAATAATGGTGTTGCCCTTTTCGTTCTTCCCCTTTCCAGTATTAAAATTCCCTTTTCCATGTGAGTTTTTCTATGTGAGTTTTTCAATCCATTTATATTCCTGAAAAAAATTATAAGACTTATAAACCCACATTATTCTAGAATATTCTCCTCTAACACTGTCTAACCCAAATATTTCATGACTTCGAAAAAAAACTTTTTCAAAAGGCTAATTTTAGAAAGTACTAATTTTCTCTCTGGAATACTCCGTAAAAATCCGAGAATATAAATTCATATTCTATATTCGGTTCGGCATTGTTTATGTTAGGTAATTAAATGTTTACAGGAATAAATATATCTTATGATAATCTACGGTTATAGAATGTTATAATCATTAAATTGGTTTATAATTAGATACAGATTATATAGGGAAGAATTTAATACTATAGAAATTTTTTATTTGGAAAGTGAAGCAGATGCTTTAAGCCATAAAATCAGGACGATATACATATATCAACAAAATCAGGACGATACTAAATATCAATAAATATCCTTAAGGTGAACTATTTTAAGAAATAATGATTGATATTGAAATGTAAATATTTGAATAGGTATTTGTTGATAAAGCAAACCAGATACTTTTAGTCATGAATGATTCCCAGGAATTAGGAAGAGTGGACTTACTTAATAGACTTCATGCAGTGACAGACTTTGATTTGTCTAGCCGAATGGTCTGATTGACTCTTGGCCACAAAAAAATTCATGCCAAAAACACACACGTGGTACATACATACATATAAATGAATTTATAAATTAGTTCATGCTACATATATATATATATATATATCATATCTTGATTATTGCCATATGTTCATATCAGTTTGGGTAAGATATATATAGGTATCGTTATATAGAAATATCAAATATCAACAATCAAGTGTGGAACAAAATAAATAAATTTCTGACTGAGACCATGGGGAGAAATGAAAGGTCTTTTCAAATGAAAGACCAGATAAAACTACCAACCTTGAATTATATATATATATATTATATATATATATTATATATATATATACTATTTATATTTTATATATATATATATATATGTATATGTATATTTGTTATGTATATATATATATATGTACATATATAGATATATTTATAAATGTATATTTCCTTTGTCTCTGTTTGAACGCGACGGCAAAGTAATTTAGAAGCGTTTGATGTTTCTGAAATGTATTTATACAAAAGGAATAAACAATTACACATAATTCACTGATTCTTTCTATCCCCTTCTCAAACAAAGTTCTTGAGTTGCAGAAGGTCCGACCTTCTATTACCTTTAATTGACCTGGAGATGTTTGTATAACAAAACACCTCCATTAATAGGTTTTATTTATCACCAGGACATTAACTTTATTAACCATTTAGAGTCAATGGCCTTATCAAATTGATATTATTATTCATGAGAATCTTTCCCGGAATGCCTCTCTCGAGTCTCTCTCTCTTTTCTCTCCTCTCTCTCTCTCTCTCAATATCTCTGCTCTCTCTCACACAAAACACACATCATTTCACATTATTTCCCGCTAAACACTCTCTTGACATTCTGCGTCTTCGAAAAGCAAAAGTTAAGAGACTTAGTCTTTCAAATTTTTGAAAAGTCTTGTTAAACTTTGAGAAAATGATTTCAGCTAATGTTTTCAACTAAACAACAGATTCTTTGTTCATATACATTTTATGAATTTCACACAGCTTCAAATTAATCAATCACTCTAATTCAACTGTCTTTCGTTTTTTTTTCTCTCTTAAGGGTTACAAGTTCAATTAAAGGAACTAAAATTCAAATTTTTTCACATTACCCTTGCATTTAATTTAAAAAAAGTGGAACTTATTCTGTCGTATTAATAATTTTCCATGGATTCCGATCACGTGACCTAATTTCCACAGGAACATTTCTCTTTCTCCAATCAAGATGACGTTCAGATGAAAGACAAGAATCACCATTCAATAATAAAATGATTAGATTTTTCATTAAAGTTTAGGACCGAGGGCCGCCATCCGTAAACCTTTAATGCATGACCATTTTATCATTGTTTTGATGGTTACTACAGAGGGCCGATAACTCTGAAATACAAAAAACTGATAGCTAATTTTATATATTTTCTGAAGTCCCAGGTGCAAGGGTGACATGATGATTCACCTTCAGCTTCATGTTCAATCTCCGATGGCAATGGGAGAGTAACTTTTTGGACTTTAAGGATCTCTCTGTAAAGGAGGTAACTAACGTTGAAGTAGATGAGAATATGTTTGCCATAAGTTGAATGAGGTTTAACTATAGATACTGAGAATGCTGTTTTCATTCTATAAATATAGCGATAACTCTGACACAGATATAGTCACAATATGTTTGTTATATTATGATTCTTTATTCATTAATGCTGATAATTATGATTTATGCACACCCACATTGTTAACTAGCAATACATTTTAGTTTGAATCAATGCATAAGGCATTCATATACATTATTTGTACGTGAAAATGTAACACGACAGAAAATTGAAATTTACCATGAATATATTTTAACATTATTTTACCAAGGCTAAAAATTTCTATATGGCATATGCATATATGCAGGCTATATATAATGTTAAATATTTTAAATAATGATCCTAATATATATATATATATATATATATATATATATACATATACGTTTTAATATGTACATACATTTGAAATACCACAGGCAAAATGACATTTTCCTGTGTTAAAACTTATGATAATGAAGTCACTTGCATCTACTTTGATCCAACGGTCTTGATAATGTGGACTGTTTGTCCAATCAACTTGTAACTTTTTCTGAATAAATACTCCATTAGATACCTTTCCAGTTTGAATGATAATTTTCCTTTTGATCATACCAATACTTATCTTATAATATATAATTCATATATTATATATAGCTCAATATATATATATATAAAAATATATTATATGTTATTATATATATATATATATAATATATATATATATATAAATAAATATATATATATATATATATATATATATATTATATATAAAAAAATATATAAGAATATATAAAACTATATTTGTATATACTCTTAGTTGCAAGGTGTCTTGAAGTGGAGAAACAAATCCACAGTTATGTATGGGTACAGACCTAATTTTTAATTATATTTGCACTCATGCAAAACAGTGGATTAGTTTTCCCAATAATAATAATAATAATAATAATAATAATAATAATAATAATAATAATAATAATAATAAATAAGGATGATGTAAAATAAATGGTAAGTCTATTCTTGTTAATTAGGGCTCTTTTTCTCTCTCAGACTTTTCTCTCTCTCTCTATAACAGTCACTTTTACTTCAGCGGTCATTTTATGAAAAGCAGAATGATATGAAAAAGTCTCGACATGGACTGTGCTTCGGGAGAAATGAAAAAAAGTACCTATGCTACTGTTGACATTGCGTCATCAGATTTTTTATACGTAGCAGATACAATCCAGTCATAAATGAGCTAACAGTTAAATAATAATAATAATAATAATAATAATAATAATAATAATAATAATAATAATAATAATAATAATAAAAGCCCAGATCTTATTTTAAAAATGTAATTTACGTATAAAAGAAAATCACAGAAGAGCTCAGTTATTCTTGGCATTTTGGTGTCAAATAGAGGAAAGCAAAATAATTACTAGTATTTTGCCAAGGATCTAAATTGTCTTCCTTGTTGAAACTGAGATTTCTTCATCATTGATCCATCAGATTAAAGAACGCCAGGTAAAGGTTCTCCTTCTGGATTAGGTACCTATCGATCACAGCTTCAAGGTCATGATCTCTCTCTCTCTCTCTCTCTCTCTCTCTCTCTCTCTCTCTCTCTCTATCTCAGTAAATCAATAGTGTGCTGGTATTTGAATACAGTCAAAAGGCTGTTTTTATGAAAAACTGGACATAACTGCTTGTTTAATTTGGGCAATATCGTGTGTGTGTGTGTGTGTGTGTGCTTTGTGTACTTCAGACAAAACACACACATATACATACATATATATATATACACACATGTATATGCAGTATATATATATTTGTGGTGAATTAATCAAGTCCCTAATGACTCCATAAAGATTAGTTATCATACCTTTCAAAAGGACGAAAAATTTAATAGAAAATTTTAGAATGGAGGAAGTTGCATTACCCCTTCCAAAAGATTTACCTCTTCGTGATTTTTAATGTATCGTTAGTTTATACTTTTGTAAGCGAGAAGCAACATTAAAGTAATCTATTTTGGAATATGTCTACTTTTCGAATATTCATGATAATTCTCAATCGGCTTCAGGATGGCCCTAAATATACTTTTTATCGATTTGGAAATTCGAATGCCATATACTACACACTATAGGGATGAAAGCCTCAGACCCCCAGGCAACTTTTCTATACAATTTTTTTTATCTTTGTTTCTTGCATCGTTTGAGCACAGACCGAGTTCTTCTGTCCAGCTCACATCAGCTGGATTTGCATACAAATTGCCGGGCAGCGATCAGACTAAATCGTAATGATGTTTTCATTTTTGGCGGTGGATGATACACTGCAATTGCCTCACACGAACTTGGCCTGAAACATTCCTACTGCGCATTATTATTATTATTAATATTTCATGAAGCACCCTAATGGAATTAAATTCTAAGTCGGTAACGCTATTCGTGATCTGAGCTAAAAGGTTTTGATGAAGTCACTGTTGTCCTTAAACATGAAATTTCCGAGTGAATATGGATCACTTATGTCCGCCACTCTAACAGTGCAAATTGCATAATTCCGGAATCACAAAATGAATGAACAAGAAAAATAAACTGAAGAATCAAACATATTTGTTAGTGTACAGTGTACATAAGATACTTTAGCATTCATAAAAAATATTAACAGTGAATATAGCGCAAAGGTATCTCGGTGAACATTTCAAAAGTCCCATGCGGCAAAAGCACAAATAAAAAGAAAATTAAAAGTGATTCACAATGAAGAAAGTTATATTTTATGGAAGCACTGGCTATTAACAAATGACAATTTTCAGTAATCCTAGCTCTCTCTCTCTCTCTCTCTCTCTCTCTCTCTCTCTCTCTCTCTCTCTCTCTCTCTCTCTCTCTCTGAATGGAAGGTTACTACCTGTTGCTTCCTAAGTCAAAACTCCAAAACTAACGAGAGCGGCTGTGAACTGCAGCCGTTGAGGATTTTTTCAATACATTTTTTTATGGATACTGTTATGGCTGGAAATCTTTCTCCCTCAAAGAACAAGGGGCTGAGAATGCACTTATGAATGTTTTTTTCGGCTTTTGTTACCCGAAAAGTTTAGCGGAGAGGATAGACCGAATTCGGTTATCTCTCTCTCTCTCTCTCTCTCTCTCTCTCTCTCTCTCTCTCTCTCTCTCTCTCTATATATATATATATATATATATATATATATATATATATATATATATATATATATATATATATATATATATATATATATATATATATATATATATATGTAATGCATGTATGAATCACGGTGATGTGATAAAATTCATACACACACACAATATATATATATATATATATATATATATATATATATATATATATATATATATATATACGATCATATAAAAAAGTTGGAATCGTAAACTGCGGGCACATTAAACCGATCATTCTTTTCAGTCGAACGGGCCCAGAAAAGAAACAATGGCAAGAGTGTGAAACAATAAAACCAAAAAGTTATTCGTAACACTCACCCATCCATCTATTAACCCTCCGCAGACCTTCCTTTCGTCCCAGCGCCTCCTAAAGCCTAGCAGGGACAGAGTCCTCCATCTTCTGCAGGAGGGAGGGTTTCAAACTCTGCCAGATCGAGCGTCTGGATGTCTGGAGTTTGTCAAGCCTTGTCGTGTCCTCCTCCCTTCATTTAAACAAGACTCGATCACTGCCCAAAGGTTTTCTATTGGGGACAAATCATTGGAATTGCCTGGCCAAGACTTAATGTTATCAATTTAGCGATCGTTAGCCAATCAGTGATGTATCTGGAGACGTGGCACCTTGCAAAATGTATGTCCCCGATTTCTGGAAGGAATTCCAGAAGGTCGCACATCAGTGCCAGGTAAACCTCGTTGTTAACTATTTAGGCCACGGCTTGTCACAATGAGGCCGCTCCACACCTTTCCCCCATCCCCCCGCCCCACCCCCACACACGTTGATTGTAGCTTCGTCATTCCAAAGCACTTTCCTCCACTGATCAAGCGTCCAGTCTTTGTGCCTTAAAGCAGATTCCTTCTGATCCTTCCTCTGCTTTGGAGTTACCAGCAGTTATTTTATCGCATTCTCTTTCTTGTACTCAGGTCCCTGCATCCTTCTCTGGATGGTACCTGTGGACAAGTGGTCAAACAGTTGAATATTACGTTTTTAATTTCCTTAAGTCGAAGGCTGGTCGTCCATTTGCCATTTTATAACCATAAAACTGCGATGAGAAAGCTTACGGGTGGTGGGAGAGCTGACCATGAACCGGGATAGACCCCTCCAACACCCGACAGACGCCTTGAACTCGTCAACAAGCCGTCTTACAGTTCTCTAACTTGTGACAATTTGCTTCACAATTTCACTTGTTTTCAACCTGACATTCAATTACACGGACTATATCATCAAGTATGTTACGCTTCTTACACAAATGCGCTAAAAGTACAAACAAGTAGGTACACACCCCGGTGACCACACCTGGGGACCACACATGAAGCGGCCCGATTTACAATGAATGCTAAGAAACCACTTTTTGACTTGCATCACATGCGGGGGTTGGCGAAACAGTGTTGCCAAAATGTGTTAATAGGCTACGGTTACTATGGATGCGAAAATTCTGACGAAAATGTCTTCTGACGAATACGTCAGAAACCCTCGTCAGAACAAGGTGGTTACACTGTATGCGTTTTCTGATATTCTGATAGTCATTACGTTTCTGCCGCCCAGCAAAGATGGATGAACTTGAGCAATATTTTTTTCTTGAAAGTCCGCAAAGTTATCTAGTTCTTTACTAAAAACATATATAATTAATTATATTATACATCATTTACCGTTAATTACAGCAAGTAATATGCAAGAAATTCTGTAATAGTAAATTATGTCCCAATTACTTTTTAATTGCTTAAAATGTTAACCCCACATCAAAATAAAAAAAATTGTACTTACTGCTAGTGTTGAGTTCTGTAGCAATCTTCTCCCACTTTTGCCGAGAAATATCTCTGTTATGGTAATTTTTGTCTCTCATATCCCACAAACACCTGTTCTCGTACACAAGGCTGATCAATTTATCGTTATCCATGGTGGAATAATAAAATCAATCTAAATTCAATGCACAAAAATACCAAAAACAGACGCAGGTCGCATGAAAAAATCAAACTTGTTTGAACGCTCAAATGGTTCTGACGACTTCGTACGTGTTCTGACGTGTTCGTTGCTGCCACTGTAAACACTCTCATTGGAATGCATGCCTTTGTTTTTTCTTCGAATTCGTCAGAACTCGTCAGAACAAATATTCGTCAGAATTCGCATCCATAGTAACCGTAGCCTTAGACGTAAATGAGCTAGACTGAGGTCCGAAATGCGCTAGAAATGCGCTAGGAATACTATTAAGTTTCCACCCTGGATATGGATTCTAGTGATGATGATACTAATATTAGATGATAATAACAATTATCATCATATAGATTGTATAATATAACTATTATACTAAAATAAATTGCTGTTGCTTCAGATTCTACAAAAAATAAATAAATAAATAAATAAATTGCTGGTGAGGTGACTATTTACTAGAAGCGTATTTCCTTATATAACTTACTCTTAGTTGAGGGAAAAGATAACGTCATCCACATCCCCGTCAACTTCCTCAGCTAATAATTGACATGAGACTGAGGAATGTGCTGAAGTTGTAGTAGCTGCTGGTGGATCACTGTATGCTGCCACTGTTCCTATCTGTTTTACAACTTCTTCTGGCATTCATATGAATAGCAACATTTACCTACTCTGCAGAGTCCACTTGTTACTGCAATTATAGCACTAACAGATTTTGTATGTAGCCAGTTTCTGAGCTTGTTTTTAACAATGTTGATTTGACTAAAGAGCCTCTCTACTTCTGCATTTGAGTGAGGGAGTGAAAGTATGCTGAGTGCCAACTCACAGATATCCTGGAAGCTATTTACTCCTGCTGCATCTTTGTAATTGGCCACTTCAGTCCAAAATTTTACAGTTGATGTAGTCTCTTGCCACTAAACAACTGCCGAATTTCGCCACTGACTGTCAATCTTGTCTATTTGTTTGGGAAGATACCCTAAAACTTTGGAAATGTCTGTTACTGGCTGTTTAACCATTTTCAGACATTCTTCAACTGAAATCAAAGACATTTTTTTTCAAAACTCTAAAGTTATCAGGTAATCTGTTTCTTAGTTCATCACACAACTTAACAACACATGAAATGCAATGTTCACGAAGTTGTCGTTGAGCTTCTGGTGTCAAACTTGATCTTGAACACATCCTCCCAAATTCATAGCCCAAGTGTACTCTGGGGTCAACATAACTGGCAATATTAGAGATTAAGGGGTCAATTCTTGAGGTAGATATCAAAACTTTCCTACTTGTCGCAATAATGAGATAAGAAAGGTCGGACAGAAGTTTGGTAGGGTCAACATTTTCACCTTGAAACATTTTCACAGTTCTCTGAACATCCTGTAGCACTGGTCGCAGGAAGAGCATATAAAGTTTATTGATGGGGTCATTGTGCATATTGTACAACATCTCTGCAATATAGCACTTTTCATTTGACCTTGCTATATTGAAGTGCACTTTAAGTTCTTCCCAATGACTCAAAATGCGGGTCACTGCAGGTTCCAGTGATATCCACCTAGTGTCACACACTCTAGGTATCTGGAGTGGTTGTCGCCCATCATTCAAAGCTTCAAACAGTGTCTTGTAGATTAGCTGTCTTTTAGATGAATGAATAAACCAACTGTAAGTTTCTCGTATCAAAAAATCTGTTTCTAGGTAGTGTTTCTGCCACAGCATGAGATAAAGCCAATTGAATAGAGTGACATACACAACGTACCATGATTAAGTTTGGAAGCCTAAATCCTTCTTTACAAGTTCACACACACACCATTATTTAAACCTACGTTGACACTTGCATTATCAACTCCAATACCTAGTTAGTTCTGGGGATTCAACTGTACATCGAACAAAAGTTTCTTTAAAGCATTTACAATCGATTGCGCAGTTCCATCTTCTAACTCCACTATTCCAAGAAAGGTTGACACTATTTTCTTAAATTCTCTACTGAAATACCGCACAGTTTCACCAAGTAGCTTTATCACAGAAATATCAGTTGATTCGTCTATTATAAGGCTGTATTTTTCAGCACCGATATCTGCCTTTAGAATAACTATAAAATGAGGTGCAAGCACATTTACAATTACATCTCTGCATTTAGTTCGGTGTAATTTCATATTTTTCACTGCACTGCTGTCACTAAACATTATTTTGCAAGCTTCTAACACATGATCCACAGTTAAAAAAGAAGTATGCTCAGCTATTATCATTGCTATTCGTCCTTCTGCTTGGCTAGTTGAACGGCGTTGGCTGTCACTGATTTGTGAGAATGGTAGTCTTGCTTATCTTGAGCTAGAAAAAGGTTCTGCAGCTCGAACTAAGTCTTAATGAAGGATATAAATCTGAGAGTATCCCTTAAATTCATGTGCTCTGGACTTGCGTCAAGGGTCCGAAAAACGATTAGGAGGAACCAAAACAAGTTGAAACATGGACCTCCCATTAGAAACGCGGCCAATTCTTCCTAATTCCACACACACACGTCTTCATTAAAAGTGGTGAAATATCGTAGATGTGGCTAGATGTGGCACAAACTTAGCCACGTCTACTGTCTGGTAGGTCACCATTTATAGGATTAGTGCCTTTGGTTTTTTTTTTTTTTTTTTTATTAAGCTGGCCTTCTGCCGACTCGGGCCCTTGCTAACACCGCCTGTAGCACCCACAAGGGAACACCCTCCCCGATATTCAAATGCGGAAGCCCCAGAAGTGATTCACAAGGTTATCAAGATTTCAGATAAGAAAGAGAATCAAACTATATATGAGTGGCTTTCAATAAAGACACATTTGCATTTCCTTCCGTCTGTTCCCTAGCGTTCATTATTAATTTCTTTTATCAAATTTACCCCATATTTGCAGGGTTAGAACAAGCAGTCAACAAAATGACAGACAAATTTTAACGAGCAGTCATTGGCTGATTCAAGAGAATTGGGGAAGGAACATTTTACGACCGGATTATAATGCCCCATACCATATTATTATTATTAAAATAATAATAATAATAATAATAATAATAATAATAATAATAATAATAATAATAATAATAATAATAATAATAATAATAATAATAATGACACTGTTATGGAACAAGGGCTCCGTTAGAATAATAATTTTTCACATGTGATAAAAAACAGAGGAGAATATAGCCTAATTTCAAAAGTACCCTAAATTAAAGTTTTTTTGGGCGAATCTTTATTTTCACGTTAAAATTTGAATCTGCCTCCATTTTGGTCATTTAAACAATCTTCAAACGTCGTTCTAGAAAATTTTAGGACCAATGAAAGTGAAGAATGAATTGGATGAAAATATAAGACCATTCATATTTATCAAGAAATAAAGAGAATAAAGATTTACCTTACGTACTGACGCCGATGGATTCCCAACTTCCCTTTGGATATAGAAATTTAAAAAGGATCTCGATATACGATTCATCATATATACAACATTCCACAAACTTTCTTCAGCATGAATTGAAATCACAAGCACGTCGCTCAACCACGCAGAAAATATACCATAGAAAACAAAACTGTTAAAAGAAAAGTCTTTGAACAGCGAGGGAAAATGTGTGCTTGCTCAGTCAAGTAAAAAGCGGAAGAGGAAAAACGAAAGAAGGTCGAGAGCGAGAGGTTCTTTTCCGGTTCGGTCTCTCCCTTTATTTTAATGGTCATTTTCCCCTCCTGTGTCGGTGGTTACCTTTAGGGGCAGTAAATCCCTTAATCCCAAAGACCAGGTATGGCCAACACTGTTTCCCTTTTACAGTTTTTCTCGACCAAAAGACAAAGATTTCCACACACACACACACACAAACACACACAGACAGAGCAGAGAGAGAGAGAGAGAGAGAGAGAGAGAGAGAGAGAGAGAGACTTTTGCCAAAGGCAGCCCTCGATGGGACATGAAAATACACAAGTTACACTTTCAGGGATGAATCTGGATTGAGTTCCGTGAATATTGCATGAGAGAGGTCCTACGAATCACCTCCGTGCACCTTGCATGACACAGGTGTATATGAGCACTTCTGTGAATCCTTCTGTTAGGGAGACTGTTAACCCCTCAATGGATCCTGCATCAGACTGACTAAGCACGCTCATAAATCCTGTATTATGAAGGTTGATCACTTCCAAGAATCCTGCATGAGTAGGACTAATTACGAGTGCTACTATGAATCCTGTTTTACAACGTCAATGACTTGCATGAATAATTATAAGAATAACTGTTCCCATGAATCCTGAATTAGAATGAATTATCATCTCTGTGAATCCTGCATCAGAATGGTAGTACACCAATTCCATGAAATCGCCATAAAGTGAGACTAATCCCACCGTGAATCCTGCATTAGCGTAACTAATCATCTCAATTCATGCATTACAGTAACTAATTATCTCAATGAACTCTGCATTATGCAGGTTAATCCTTCCTATGAATCCTGCATTTGTGGGATTAACCATTCATGTGAATCCTGTATTAAAATCCTCTATCACGAATCAGAAAGGTTTATTCTATAAATCCTCTATTCGGATACTAATCCTGTCCTTGAATCCTACATTAGAAGGACTGATCACTTCCATGAATCCTGCAATGTAAGGACTGAATGACTCCCATGAGTCCTGCTCCAAGAAAGACAAATCACCCCTAAAAACCAATCCCTAAGTGACAAGGATCCTAATTACCACCTCCACGAAGAGCTCAATCAGAAAGGCCCTGGCAATCACTTCCACGAATCTTGCTTCAGAAAACTGCTACAAATCACTTAGACGAAACTTGCACTCGGAAACTTCTAATAGCTTCTATGATTCCTTTATTGAAACTACTCTAAAAATGATAAGAATCTTGAAAAAGGTTCTTCTCCTCACCTCCATGAACCCTACTTTAGAAGACTTCCATAAATCCTTCATTAGTAAGACTCATCGCTCTATGGCATCTCATAACACATAATCAACATGGATATCAGGCAAACCAACATAAGAGGTAAATAAGAGTGTAAGTTCTACGGGAAACACTTGAATTTAGCCTCTAAAGTACAAAGTCCATTGTATCAAAACTGCTGTTTTTTTCCGACTGATTCTCTTTGGGATAAAAACAGCGATAATTAAAATTATTTAAAAGTTCCTTATATTCTGGTCCTCGAGAAAAGGAAACGTGAAAATTTCCTCATAAAAAACACCTCTGGTTATTCTAATTAGGCCGAGAGTTTTTTTAACATTCTTTTCATGAAAAAGCAAATTAAGTTCACATTAAAAAAAAAGTGTTCATTAGGATACTTTAAAACGAATTTCTCTTTTTTTTCTCCTTAAAAATTTATCAGACGTATCAATGGTTGTTGCAAAAACAAATTAAAGAAATTAGGTAACTGAGTCGCATATAAAAAAATCTTCATTACTGGAGGTATATCGGGAAAAAATCCTATCGGTTACTGTCACATTATTTGCATGGAAAACTCACAAGGCAGTGTAGTTTTTTTAAGTTCCAGTCAAGTCAACACAAATGAACGTAAGAGAACATGTCTGTAAACCTCTGCCAGTTTACCTTTACATTTCCGCACAGAAACACGTCTTCGTGTGTCCGTGCAAACACACTTTATATATATATATATATATATATATATATATATATATATATATATATATATATATATATATATATATATATATATAATATATATATATATATATATATATATATATATATATATATATATATATATATATATATATATATATGTACATATATATATATATATATATATATATATATATATATATATATATATATATATATATATATATATATATATATATATATATATATATATATATATATACATGTCTAATCCATAGTTTTTTTGAGGTCGCTGAGATAAATAGTGACACTCCCGATGCCCTTTACGTCCAAGTTCAACCCTGATAGGATGGGGGGGGGGGCTGCGTGAGACGGGGTGAAAAATAAAATGTCAAAAATGACCGAGATTAGAGTCGAATCCATAGTTTTCGTCGCTGAGATGAATAATGACATTCCCAACGTCACTGAAGTCCAAGTTTAGTCGAACAGAAAGAATAGAAGTCTGTACAACCTTCTGAAAATCTTTGGAAACGAATATCACTCGGTGGCGGTAGAACCTTCTGGAAATTTGTAAAAATAAAAAGAAGTCTGCATTTAATGGAAGCTAACTCGGCAAGTCTTCCAGTTTATGACTTCAGTGAATGTGACAGTTGCATTTCGCTCTTTTAGATGATTGCTCAAGGGTGGGTTCACCCACGAACTTATTTATCCTTGCTCCTGATGGTGAAACTCAAAATGTCGTTTACGGTCGTTTTTGTGTTAAAAGCAATATTGAATTTGTGAAAGATTTTACTTCAAAATTTGTATACTGTATTCATGTTTTAAAATCCTCTATATAAAAATTCTCTGATATTGCACTATAGGTAGATGTGATTCCTTTTCCTGTCTAATAGAAGGTTGGGATAAATAAATATCCGGGTGTGCTCTAAGTTTTGGGTGTGTTCTATGATCTGGGTGGGTTTCTATGGTGTGAGTTTGTTCTACACTTTGAGTTTTTACCGAGTATATGTATATGTATATATACACATGCATAAGTATATATATGTATAAATACATACATATATATATGTATATATATACATTATATATATATATAAGTATATATACACACACACACACACACACACATATATATATATATATATATATATATATATATATATATATATATATATATATATATATATATATATATTATTTTGAAAACTGTGGTTATTGGGTAAATACGGGAAGCTAGCAAACATATGAAGTTTAGGGACACAATAAGAAGGAACGGGAGGAGAGAATTCCTGGTCAAAAACCAAGTGGATGATTTTGGACAATAGTTTGGTTGTTAAGCCATGATTGTTAAAAGTGCTGGATTAAAAACACGATTGCTCGCAATACTTCTTCTCACTTGAAAACCAACTGGGGCCCCTTTGGAAAAGTTTCTTCTTCAACTTCTCAAGAATTTATCCCGACCTGGTGATGATGTAGTTCTGAGGTCAGACAAGGGGAGAGGACTTGTGATCCTTGATAAGGGGGATTATATCAACAAAATGCACAAATGAATAAATAAATAAATAGATGCAATGAAATAAGTAAAAAAAAATAGATAAATTAATAAAATAATCATATGAATAATCTAAGTAATTAAAAAATGAATAATTCAAAAAATAAATGAACAAATTAATCTCCGAATCCATCAAAGAAAAAGAAAAAGCTTAGAATTTCAAGAAATGGCGAAGGGCAGCTTTCCCCGGGGAGGGGAGAGAGAGAGAGAGAATTAGAGAGAGAGAGAGAGAAATAAGAGAGAGAGAGACTGCCTTAACTTCCTTAACGACGTTTTTCGAGAGAAGTTTCCTCCACTCTCGCAGATGATGAAGGATCCGTCTTTGCTAATTGAATATCGGCATTTGTCCTCGCGGGAAAGGGGAAGGAGGGGGGAGGGAATGTTATCTGGATACGTCTCTTCCAGACTTGTACACGTCTTGGACCTGGCCACCCTCTTGTTTGGAGTAGAATTAGCATCCTTGATACCAAGAACCTCAATTCAGGCACTTGCAACTGCCTTATAGACGCGTCACAAGAGGCCCCGAGCCATTGTGTTATTCACCCCTTGATGTTGAAATATCTTGTGTCCGAAGTGGGACGAAGTCGGAGCTGTTGTTAGCTCCCGTAACAAAAATGAGTTGGAACTGTTATTTTTGCTTTGTTGAAACTAGCTGCTTGAGTAATGTTGTTGATTTAATTCAAGGTGTCTCAGAATAAATCTCTATATTCGGTAACTCTAGTCTCAACTGGTGACCTGATCAAATTATGTTTCTTATCTGTCTTTTTTTAGAAACTTTCAGCCTCAATTGACAGGACTGCGTGGGTCTTAGGTAAAGCAAGGCAATATAAATCACAAAAATAAAAAAAACTTATCATCCGAATGACCCACGTAACAATATACACACATATACATACATATATATACATATATATATACAATATATATGTATATATTTATAATATATATATATATATATATATATATATATATATATATATATAATGTATATATATATATATATATATATATATATATATATATATATATATATATATATATATATATATAATGTATATATATATATATAATATATATATATATATATATATATATATATAATGTATATGTATATATTTATATATATAATATATATATATATAATATATATATATTTATATATATATATATATATATATATATATATATATAATATATTTATATATATATACATAATATATATATATATATAATATATTTATATATATATATATATATATATATATATATATATATATATATATATATATATATATATATATTCTATATATATATATATATATATATATATATACATACAGTATATATATATATATATATATATATATATATATATATATATATATATATATATATATATATATATATATGACATTATTCACAATCCTCTAATTTGAAAACTATACCATTAGATAAAATGGGAAAAACCACTAAATGGGTAAATTTTTACTTTAAAGCACAACCGTAATATGGAACTGAAAATGTGATTTTCCACTGTTTTTGTAAATTAGTTGCTTTAGAGATACCGGAATCCCCTTTGTAGCCGACAATTACGCAGGACCCCAGTGGGAACCTGGGCTTTTGGTGGGAAAATGACAAAAGTGAAATAGTAACAAACCTAACCTAACCTAACCCAGGGAACCAGGTCCTCACCTGGCTAGAAGGCCAGGTCCTTCCCTGACCGGGGGTGGGGTATTCGCATCCCATGAGTTTAAATGGCCACCTTGCATAACTTAGGACACCAGGTCCTTTATTAAATAGTGTGTGGCGCCACTTTGACAAAGCTAAAAGCTTTAGTGTGTGGCGCCACTTTGACAAAGTTAAAAGCTTTACTTTCATCAGATTCAGAAATTCAGAAGTATCACTAGAATGTTGGGATATCTCCCAGTGCTTCAATCGATTTGTGTTTCTTCGTACTCAAAATCTCCAGCTTGTCACTGTATTCCTTATAGTTATTAGGATGGCGGGGGTAGGGGGTGCCCAGCATGTTTAAAACTGCGTATTTGCTACCTCAATGAACGTCAGAACGTTCAAAACACACCGAAGAAAAATTTTTTTGTGGAATTTTGTAATAAATCCGGAGTAAATTAGGGAACGAGAGTTCCATGTCTGCACCAAGGGAGCCAACAGTGCCTGAATCCCAAAATCGCACTTGATTGGTGAAGCTTTGAATGCTCAAGCACCAACATTTCCAGGTGAAAATAACAAAAGACATTCGAAATACGTTAGCCACCATTAACACAATGCACCGGGACAACAACAACTAAAAAATCGACCGGTAGCTACTCTCAGGGACATCGAAACAAATAAAAACTTAGAAAAAGTCCTGGCGAATAACAACATTCATTGTTGCGATAGATCCTAAACTGCTGTTCGTATAAACCAAGCTAAGATAACTTTAGAACATTGTAGAAGACTCTAATAACATGAATTGATACTAAAGTCAAAGATACCATCACATTTATGGGATATTGTTATAAAATACTAAAGATACATTGGTGAAATAATCTACTGTTGAAATCTTATCAATTGGGCCTCTGGTCTTTTAAACCCCCTTTGGTTAATCAGCAGTTAAATAAGACTTCTTCTGGTTGGCGAAAGTCACTGTCTTGGTTTAGTCACTCCTAAAATAGGAAAAGTCACCAAAAAATTAGAAAACGATATTTCAAGTCATCACTTACCGCATTTGAAAGTCCTGCGCCCCGTATTTGAGCTCTGCCTTTGTTGATGTTTTTGTAGCTGGAGTTTCTTTGTTTCTTTTGTTTTACTTCCTGTTGTCATTAGAATTTCTCCGCAACATCATGTGTTATTATGCTATATATATATATATATATATATATATATATATATATATATATATATATATATATATATATATATACATACATATATGTAAGTATATATATACATATATGTATGTATGTATATATATATATATATATATATATATATATATATATATATATATATATATATATATATATGTAATTAATGAAAATTGTAGGTTTTGCAAGTGATTAGTGTAATTTGTCAAACATTTTTTGATAAGTGTATCAATAATTGAATACCTAATCAAGAATCTTTACAGCTTACACTAATCGCTTACAAAACCAGCCATTTTACCAGCACTTATTACTGCTGCTTCTCACTTATTGTACCTCATGCAATAACTATGCAAGAGCATCAAACCGTAAGCGTGCCTTCGCCTTCGTAACATCACACAGGGGAAAGAAGAACTTCCTGCAACATCCTGAGTGTGTGACTATCACATTCGACGGCTGAAGTTCTTACGGCAGAATTACCCACTAGTCTCATGTTTGTGTTACATTTGGCAACACTTTCAGACTCTGTGATCTCGTTGACGTCTGTGGGGGTCAGCATTTCAGCTAAGGACCTTCTAAGGGTCATCTTTGGGAAGTAAACTTGAAAAGGCTTGGGAGAATTATTATTATATAAATTATCGACGGTTAGCCCAGAATATGCGCGAGTTTCCCTTGTGGTACAGCGGTTCCCCCAAGGTGTCGGAAACCTTCGACTTCTGCTTTGTATACTTAATAACTGTCTTCACTTTGCTCTTGTTTATCACGGTCATCTGGATATGCTTGACTATCACTGTCATTTGGGTATACATCATTATCAATATTATGCGGTTTAGTTTTTCTTTGTATTGCGTTGCACCACATATGAACGACCGTGTCTGTAGACTTCATGATAGTAACGCAGGGGACTCGGTAAGTTAGGTTGAAATTGTCTATTAATATTTTCTCATATTTCAGGAGGGTAAGTATTCACCGGGCACGGTTTTTCATAAGTTTTATTCTAACTCTACTATATCACACGGCCAGCCACCTGGACTTAGAAATTTCTTGATGTTAAGAGAGCAGCGAGTGACACAATCCTACCCAATTTGGTTTTCAAGTAACTCTGGCTAAAAATTGATCAGAATGAACTCTGGACCTATGTTGAATAAAACTCCGCCTCCTTGAGGACGTCTACTTTACTCTTAATGGTTCAATCTTAACTCCCACTTTTTGCAAGGACAAATCAGGTCAATTTTGCTGACCTTTTCACTTCTTAGTCTATCCTCTAACTCCTCCTTCCTTTCCCACATCTTGAAGGTTTGTTATGGTTAGTCTTCAATTTACTTGGTCCCTTGACTCATCATTTTAAACTATCAACATCGTGTCTCTCTCTCTCTCTCTCTCATAATCCCGATCAGTGAATCTCATACTTATTCACTGCATAACATCACTCGGTCACCTACCAGCATTGACTACAATGCAAGTAGATAACCAACTCAACTTGACTATAGTCAATTACTTCAATGTCAATGATTTCTATTAACAAGCAATAAATGCAAGAAATATTATAATGCATCATAGTGCTAACACAAACAATATAAGCATGAATTTGAATATCAAATACTCAAACTAAATGCAGAAAATTATGGCAAAGTAAATATATCAAATGCCTATTACTCTCTGGTTATCAATCATAAATTGCAAAAAATAAAAAAAATCAATCATCAAATGTTCAAAGTGCAAGTCAATGGTAAACGCTATCACTCTCTAGGAAGGATTCTGTCCATCATGTCCTTGATTATGGTAAGCTTATTCAGTATCAATTTCTGACAATCATAAAAGAAATGAAAGCAAACAGTACCAAAAGAATGACATTTATGAATGACATAATAGGAGAAATCTCGGTCTTATATGTATGAAAGAAAGTATGAACCTCTTCTAGCTTTGTGAATGTCTCCAATTCCAGTTCTGAAAGTTGAAATTCGTTAATAACTGCAAACTGATGTACACTTTTACTGAAATTCAAACTGTACGTCGTGAAAACTGTTGGTTTGTAATACAAATTATGTAAAATGACCAGTTCACAAGCAGATGAAAATGAGTGTACGTTAATGAAAACTACTTCTGTTTTGTTTGACTTACAGTCAATCTTAGCATTCAATCTGTTTGCTGAGAACACAAAAATTTCATCATCAATGATTTGAGCCTTGAAAGTTTCTGTAAACGGTATATATTTACAATGGTTCTTACCATTCTTGTTGTTTACAAGATCATCTAGGCAATGAAGAGCACTCAATGGTTCATAGAAATTCACAATGTTACAAACATATACCCCATCACTAAGCATGACACATTCCCTGAATTTATGTTCGGGAATTTCAGTCACTAGGAAAGAATCATGCTGCAAGGCAAAGTGTCGAACTGTTCCTTCTAGTACAATGGACTTATTATCTACTACCATTGGGAATGGATAGACTGACATCAATGAGTTGACGTCTGGATTGTTGAAAGGGATCACTAGTATAATTTGATTGGCTATCACTTTCACTGTGATCAGGCCATAATAGTCCACTATATTTTCTACTAGTGGCTTCAAGTGATTGTTCACAACACATTTCTGAATAATGGCTTCAATTTCACTAGGGGTTATCAGAAAAGGCGACAGCAGGTTTTACCTGCCATCATGATTGCATTGAGTAATTCCTTGTATTCCAGAAGGAAATTACTTGTTTCTATGAGCAGTTGCTCCATCATTTCTGTTTGATGGATTTTAGCAATTTCTGATGAAACATTATGGAGGGCACTATTCACAAATTCTTTCAGCACTGTGATCATTTTCTGATTTTGATTGACATTTCCTATTACTTTATTATAGACAGTGCCCTGCTCAGAAGCCCAATTTTCAAGTTGTGCCACTCTTTCCTTTAGCCTTTTAACATTACCATCGGTCGCCACTCCAAAAGAGATTGTAAAGCGACGCCTATAAAGGGTATAAGTGATCGCTTTACTACTTTCCTTGGCATAACACTATCGATGTCCCTCTGCAACTTGGAGAGCATGTCGTACAAATTTCTATCTTGGACACTTTGTAATCCTGCCTGTATCTGATTGCTCAGCTGGACTAACTGCTCTCTCTGATCGATAATGGAGTCCGTCTGGATCTTAACAATGGCTAGGTCCTGTATCATCTTAACCTTGCCATGCTCCTTGATGATGGCTCCCTTCCTTAGTTGTACGAGTGAGTTCACAATTTGACTCACTGCCAACCACCATACAATCCATTTGCTGAAATAATGTTATTGAGCAGTAAAAATCTTATCAACTACATTTGTTTACCATTGCACTTGCCATTACCTTCTTCTCAAATTATACCTTGGGGTCATTGAAGATTCTATTTTATTATCTATCTTATCTTTATTGGACAAATCCTTTAACTGGGTAGACGACCAAGGTTCTGAATGAACTACTTTAATGTGGTTCCAATGTACAATGGATTCTTTCAAGGTAATTTCATGCATTAACTTGAATTTATTCAACTTCAAAACTTCTAAAACTCTATATGGACCTCGAAATTTTGGTGATACTTTAATATTAGGTCCTTCAAGAACATGATTGAGTACATAAACTTGTTGTCCTACCTTTAACGAGGGTATGGTGGATCTGTTATTGTAATACTTACTAGATTTTTATGTAACTCCTTTAATCTAGCCCTGGTGACTTTAACGGTCTAAATACGTACGTCTTGTCTTCCAAGCAATATAGTCCTCGTAGTTGTACGTACGTCTGGGTGGTGTGGCATCATCCAAAAGTGAATTTGGCATTCTCTTTTGGTAGCCATACAATAGGAAATGAGGAGTTTCTCCTATTGATTCATTTACTGTGTTGTTTAGAGTAAATTGTATGTCTTCGAGAGTCAAGTCCCAGTCTTCAGTGTTAGGGGTTACCAACGTTTTCAGAACATCCTTTATCTTGCGATTTGTTCTTTCTACTGCTCCATTTGAGCTTGGCTTATATGCTGTTATTTGACATTTCTGTATTTCATAAAAGTCACACAATTTTGTTAGAATGTCACTAGTAAATTCAGCAGCATTGTCTGAGAGCAAAACTTGAGGACATGAATGTCTGGTTATAATTCTAGACTTAAAGGCTTCTGCCACCGTTGATGCTTCTCTGTTTCTAGTTGGAACAATTTCTACGTATCTGGTCAAATAGTCAATGAAAACTAAAATCTGTTTATTTCCTCTGATGGTGTTCGGGAATGGACCTAAGAAATCCATTGTGACTACTTGAAAAGGATTTAATTCTGAAGGATACATTTCCAGAGGAGCCTTGACGTTGACATTCCCCTTATGTATATTACATAGGGTACAATTCTGAACAAATCGAGTAGCATCTTCACTACATCGAGGCCAAAAATAGTTTCTAGTGATTGTTCTACATGTTTTCTTAATTCCAGGATGTCCTGATAACTTGTATGAATGGGTTAGTTCTAAAACGTCTTGTATTAGTGTATTAGGAATGTACAAACGTGAACAAGCATTTGGTTCGTCTGAAGTCTTGTACAATAACCCATCTATCAATTGAAACTCTGAATTTTTCTCACCTTGCAAGAGGTTACCTATTACTTCCCTTATTCTAGAATCCTTTTGTTGTTCCTGACGAACTTTGTCTAAATCTAAGTCTGTGATTTGACAACTGAAGGCGAAATTATGAGTGGTAATTTGTTTCTCGTTCTCTTCTTGTGATCTAGATAAGGCGTCAGCTAATGTGTTATATCTACCAGGTATGTATCTAAATTCTGGGGCAAATTCTAATACGCTAACGAACCATCTATTGAACTTCATATTATTGGTAAAAGCCCTTTTCTTGAAAAGATCACAAATGGGTTTATGATCTGTAAGAACATTAATTTTATGTCCTAGCAAAATGTGTCTAAATTTCTGTAATCCCCAGACTAATGCCAAACATTCCCTTTCTGTTGTACTGTAATTTCTTTCAGCTGCATTCAAAACTCTACTGGCATAGTATACAGTCCTCATCCTTGTTTTATCCTTTTTGCATCAAGACGGCACCTAGTCCTGTACTTGAAGCATCACAGGCTAAGTAGAATTCCTTCTCGAAGTCTGGATAAACTAGGATAGGATCTGTTATCAACATATCCTTTAGTGTTTTGAACGCTGCTTCCTGTTCATCTTTCCACTCATAGTTAGCATCTTTCCTAGTTAACTCAGTTAATGGTTTTGCTATGGTAGCAAATCCCTTTATGAAAGGTCGATAATATCCTACCATACCTAGGAATCTTCTTAGTGCCTTCAAATTTCTTGGGGCTGGATAGTCTACAATAGCCTTAATCTTTCCTTCTTGCATTTTCAAACCATGTTCACTGATAACATGTCCTAGATATTCTAGAGATTTCTTCAGAAACTGACATTTCTTAATTTTTACCTTTAAACCAGCCTTTCTGAGCCTATCTAATACTAATTCTATTGTCTTGAAATGACTCTCTACATCCTTACTAGCAATTATTACATCATCAAGATAAACCGATACGTCTTCAACATCTCCCAAGATTTGCAGCATTAAACGTACAAACGTTAAAGGAGCTGAAGTAAGACCAAACGGCATTACCTCAAATTGCAAATGTTCTTTATGAGTACTGAATGCCGTGAGGTGCTTGGATTCTTCATCGAGAGGAACTTGCCAATATCCACTCAGTAAATCGAGGCTAGAAAAAACCTTGGCACCTCCTAATTGAGCTAACATGTCATTAATGACTGGCATTGGCATTCGATCAGGGATGGTGTGGGAATTCAATTTACGGTAATCAATTACCATCCTCCATGTACCGTCTTTCTTTGGAACTAGCAGTAAAGGTGAATTATAAGGTGACTTAGAAGGTATTACAACTCCATCTTCCTTCATCTCTTCAACCATCTCGTCTACAATGGGTCTTTGACTTATTGGAAGTTTGTAGTTAGGTATATAAAAGGTCTAGCACCATCTTCTATGACTATTTTGTGCTGCAGGACATCTGTCCTTCCTAACTTATCTCCTGTTACTGCTACAACACTCCTATATTTCTCTAATATCTGTATTAACCTGTCCCTACAATGAGGAAAATCTGTATTATTTACTTCCCCTTCTAATTTAATTCTTGTGTCAGCTACAGAGACAAATGCTTTTCACTTAGGGTTAGTAAAGGGTTAGTAATCACAATCCCCTTACAGAATTCTATGCCGGCATGCAATTCTAGTCTCTTGTCAGAATAATTATACACATAAGTCGTACAATTTCCACCATTAAGTCTTACTAGGGAATTGTCCATTTTCACAAAGTCTGGTAAGTCTTCGTTAACTAATAACACATCTGTATCACCTAGGTTTTTATCTGTTACAATTCTAAGACAAACCTTTGTCAGACCTTGTGGATGCAGTATAACGCTATTGTTTAATTTGAGTTTTACAAGATTATCATCGGCAGTACTAACTAAGCAGATCTCTTCTGCATTCTGTGCATCGGCAGTGTAACAGACATCAGTATCATCTGAACTTTCATCTTGTGGTATCACAGAACCTAGCTCTGTCATTTTCAGGTTGCCTAACAGCAACACCTCATTGAGATACTTCTCTTCAGTATCTTCTCTTATTATTAAGTGACTACAATCTATTAGCGTGTCAGGATCGTCAGGTTGGGAAAAAGAACTAAGTTCTTCGGAGGTATCTACTTGTCGTGCACTTGAGTTATCAGGTTCATACCTGCTATCTGAGAATTCCTCCTGAGTGGCTTCTAGGCTTTTAAAAGTAGTTTGTCTATCTTCTCCTATTTCTTCTATCATTGAATTTCTACTCACTGTCCTACCCGGGTTAGCATTAAATTCTATTTCTATCTGTTGGATGTCTACTTCTTCAGATGAGGCTGTCTCAGGTAAAGTGATCAAGTTTATCTGAAACTGTTCCTCTTCTTCAAGAGAGCAAACATTTCCTCTATCAATTTCCTTGATAGTTACTCTTCCATTGCTACAATCTAGTGTAATTCCACATCTTTTCATAGCCTGGAAGGAAAATAGAGCTTGAGCTGGAAAATATTTCTCTTCCAACACCACAAACTCTTCCCTGTATTTCTTATTTAGAATTTCTATCTCTAAATTGACATTGCCTATAGCCCTTATTTGCTTTCCAGCGATCCCCTTTATGGTCCTATAGGATTCTCTCATTTGGGAAAGCTCACAACCTATATGTTTTGTTAAAGTGCCTTTATCTATGATACTTACAGTACTGCCTGTATCCAACAATATGGAACTCAGTACACCTTCTAAGTGTACTTGTATGATAGGCAACTCTTCCTGACACGTATTAAAATTCTTTACAGAAAACACTATTTCATTACTTGAGTAATGTCTGTTGGGACACATCCTTATTCACTGTCACTATTTCTCTCTGTAAGGATGGACCTTTCTGCTGCACTCTCTGTGATTGTCACTGAGAATCCCCTTGATTTGGGTTACTGGGGAGGTATTTTGGATTATTAGGCTGAGTACTTTGGTTATTTTGAGACCCCTGAGAATTTCCCTGTTTGTTGTACCAACAGTTCTGGATTAAATGTCCTGTCTTATTGCAATTCGAACACCATTTGTTTCTTCTACAATTCTGGGTTGTATGGTTGTTATAACCACAATTTCCACAACTTTGTCTCTGCCTATTGAACTGTGGCCTATTATTCCCTGAATTTTGGCCTTGACCTTCCCCTCTGTCCAGGAGTCCTGTTATTTCCACTGTTATTTCCATTAGTTCCAGTGGTATTCCCATTGTTACCTCTATTTGGCGGCCTACCTTGATTGTTTCTATTTGATTGATTAAATCTCCTATTGTTGTTCCCACCATTTCTATCAAACGAATTTCTATTTCCCTGATACCTAGACCTAGCTTGCCCTGATTGGTTTCTATTGGACTGATTGCTATTATTTCTTTGGTTTCCACTAGCTACGGTTCCCGTAAAATCTGCACTACTACTTGATGAATTCTGTTTTACTTTCCTTTCTATGTACATCAAAGTTTGTACAATTCCATCATTTGGCTTCCTATCACAGTACTTCTTTAAGGCTACTCTTTCTTCCTTACCCAAAGCATCGTAGATTGGTCCTAATGACATATATCTAAGTACCTTGGATATACTAGCTAAATCTGTTTCATCATCATCAAATTCATCCTTCCTTCCAACAACAATTCCTACAGCTTTCATATCTGTCGTCACTCTATCTATAGCTTCTTCTACTCTAGTGGCTAAAACTAAGTGATTACCCTCATATTTCTGATGATGGAAAGTTCCTATGTTATACCATGGATCTTTCTGTGCTTCTGGTTGCCAAAATTGTAAGCACTGTTTCTTGAATTCGTTAAACAGAGTAATATTCCTAAAAAGTACTGAATGTAGAACTGTATGTGCATCACCATGTTCCATACTAACATACAAGAGTGCTTCATCTATTTTCTTTCTCTCATCTGTGATACCAGCAGCTGAAATTCTGCTTTCTGTGTCTGCTATCCATCGATTTACACCATATTCTTCTAATCTACTTTTATCTACATTACTTGGGTCTACCGTTCCACAAAATCTAGTGGCTTGGGTTATTACGGCCGCTTGCGCCATGTTGGGATTTCTAGGTACAATGGAAGTTATTGGGTTAGTGGTTACAACTGAAGGGTTAGGCGCACTCTGTAAACTAAGTGGGGACCTTGACTACGAGAACGTCTGGGTCTAGTATTACTAGGATCAATTGGTCTAGAAAGTCGTTCAGGTACAGGTCTTAGGTTATATGGAGTCTGGTCTTCGCTTCTTGTCTGTTGCAGTCGGGCGATAACTTCGTCCAAAGTGTTATTCATATTAATTCATAAAATATTCAATGATTCCAAGAATGAAAAATTGAAAAAAAATAAATTTGAGAATCAGGTACTTACTTCAATTGCATGTTTGCTGAGTTGACTGTATCCCTCTATACAAAAAAATTCAAATTTTTCCTAACTCATTCCTTCATAGGACTCTCTCAATCTGAAAAAGTCTGATATTAGTATTTATGTATACAATTGTTTGGGTTCCACTGCAAAATGCTGCGCCAAGTGTTTAACAATAAAATTTATTATGATAGAATTATTTAAACAGAATTGTCTCTATCACCAGGTGAACGAAAATTTCTATTTCGTAAAAAAAAATTACTAAATATGAGAGAAAAAAACTATTTCCTTCGTACAACAATAAGGAAATATTATTCAGAATATTATTCAAAAGAAAAATAATTTACTTAAATTATTTATGTTTAAAAAAATTATTTGCGCACTGCAGGGAAAAATAATTATATAAAATTTCACGCACACAAAAAAAATTTAATTATTCACAGAGAAAAAAAAATTCTCTTGATAATTCCCCAATACTAGGAATGAATGTTTACTATTCAATTAGCTTCGTGTCGCCTTGCACTTGAAGATCGCGCTGATTGCACTTGAGCGCAATTTGTCGTTAGCATCCAGCGATAATTCGGCACAGCTCGGCCGACTTCCAGTCCGTACTTGCTGAATTTGGCGAAGAAAAAATTTGGAATCCCTTCCAAATTGTTGATTGAAGACGTTACTTCCTTTCTCCGGAGGCGGTTATCAACTTCTCCGTTGACTTCTAAACTTTATCGCCGTTCCGAATTCTTCACTCTCTTTCGTCGCCGTCTTCCGCTCTCAATCGTCGCCGTCGTCGTCACTGCTCTGCTACCGCTACTTTTCGCTAAGTCTCCCTTTTAGCGACCAAAAATTTTTGGAATTTCGTGTATTTAAGTCCGTACATGATAGAAAAGTTCACTGAACTGACGTAGATATAAGCGACTTTCATACGTCCGCCAACACAGTTTGTTTTTCGTCTTCTCCGCTGCTGCGATCGGCGTAGTATAGGGCGAGTTGCTGATTCTTTCTTTCGTAAATTTCGTTTTCTTATAAAAATCACCGCTGTTCTATGCCGTGATTATTACTATTGTTCTTATTATGGTCATATATAATTATTAAACTGAATTTCTGGTTGATCTTATGCGAATGTTCGGAAGTTTCAAACTAGGCAGAGATTTACCGCTGTCAATTTTTCATTCCGATCGACTTAAAAAAAAGATTCACTGCTTCTTGGAATATTTCGTTCTGCTTCGTTTCCCTTCTGCTACAGTGTTGATGTTGTATTGGTGTTTCTAGTGCTGAAGACCGTCTTGAGATTATTTGCGCTGTTAAATTGAGAGTTAGTTTTCAGCGCCGTCACTGCTCACTCTCTGTAAATTTCTCTAGGGCCGTGAACTTTAATGTTTTTCAAATGTGCGCTGGGCGAAATCCTCCGAAACTGCCACCATTATATATTATGCGGTTTAGTTTTTCTTTGTATTGCGTTGCACCACATATGAACGACCGTGTCTGTAGACTTCACTTGATAGTAACGCAGGGGACTCGGTAAGTTAGGTTGAAATTGTCTATTAATATTTTTCATATATCAGGAGGGGGTAAGTATTCACCGGGCACGGTTTTTCATAAGTTTTATTCTAACTCTACTATATCACACGGCCAGCCACCCTGGACTTAGAAATTTCTTGATGTTAAGAGAGGAGCGAGTGACACAATCCTACCCAATTTGGTTTTCAAGTAACTCTGGCTAAAAATTGATCAGAATGAACTCTGGACCTATGTTGAATAAAACTCCGCCTCCTTGAGGACGTCTACTTTACTCTTAATGGTTCAATCTTAACTCCCACTTTTTGCAAGGACAAATCAGGTCAATTTTGCTGACCTTTTCACTTCTTAGTCTATCCTCTAACTCCTCCTTCCTTTCCCACATCTTGAAGGTTTGTTATGGTTAGTCTTCAATTTACTTGGTCCCTTGACTCATCATTTTAAACTATCAACATCGTGTCTCTCTCTCTCTCTCTCTCATAATCCCGATCAGTGAATCTCATACTTATTCACTGCATAACATCAATGACATCTGGATATACTTGACTCACCGTCATTTGGATATACCTCACCATCACCTGATATACTTGAGTATCACTGTCATTTGGATAGACTAAACTATTACTGTTATTTGGATATGCTTCACTATTTCTGTCATTTAGATATAACTCACTGTTATTGGATATACTGAATTATCACTGTCAGTTGGATATACTTCACTATCACTTGTCATCTGGATATACTTGAGTATCACTGTCATTTGGATAGACTTCACTATTACTGTCATTTGGATATACTTCACTATTTCTGTCATTTGGATATAACTCACTATCACTGAATATACTTATCACTGTCATTTGGATATACTTCATTATCACTGTCATCTGAGCTCACTATCACTGGATATACTTATCACTGTCATTTGGGTATACTTCACTATCAATGTCATCTGGATATACTCGAGTATCACTCATTTGGATATACTTCACTATTACTGTCATTTCGATAGACCACTATATCTATCATTTGGATATACTGAGTAACTCTGTCATTTAAATATAACTCACCATCACTGGATATACTTGAATATCACTGTCATCTGGATATACTTGAATATCACTGTCATCTGAGTATACTTTACTATCACCGTCTCCTCTCTGATCACTGTAGTTCTCACGATGAAGATAACGAGAGAGACAGGGAGCATGCGCTGAATGACTCACTCTTACGCGACCAAGCATATACTGAGGCGTGACGCTGAGTGTCTGTACCTTAACAGTGTGGTGGAGGGTACTTGACACTTCCATAACAATAATTATGGACCATAGAAGACATTTGGAAAGCTTGAAAATAAGAAAAAATACATAAGAAAGTCGTGTGACTTTCAAAACTCTCATTCGTAAAGTCCGTGTGACGTCACATGACCTCAAAAAGAATCTGAAGGTATAAACTGGTTATTTTGCGAAGGAAATAGGTAGGCTGTGCAAAGTCCACTTACGAGTAGATTCCTGTATGTTTTCCAACGGTATTTTGCTTCTTAAGTTTTCTTAGGAGATATATAGTAACAACTATTGTTCTTAAAATTACTAGTTACATCATTTAACCATGTTCTGCTGGTTTATGGCTTTATACTTTATTTCATGAAGTTTTTCTTGATAAATAATATATATATATATATATATGATATATATATATATATTATATATATATATATATATACATAAAGTATATATATATTACAAACACACACACACACATATATATATATATATATATATGTGTGTGTGTGTGTATTCCTACCTTCATATAAAAAAAAATTTAACAGGATATTTGTAAAAGGAGAAAGCTGACCGGTAAATGACAGACAGATGTACGATAGAAGTAAATGTCAGAGGAAATACTCTTATCAAAGCAACATGAATGTTTCGTACCCTGTAAACCCATTTATGCAACGGCTTTAGCAATAAATAAATATCAATACTGCATATATGAAATGTTGTCGATTGCATGCTGGATAACTGTGTCCGGTCATTTGCGTCCCACAATATGTAAACTTCATACTAGATGTATTTTTTATATATATCTTTGAGTCCTAAACATACCCATGCCAATATAGTGAGTACGAGAACCAACGAGACTCAATGGAAAAATGTCGTCCAGCCATGATGATTTTCAGGGACAAAAAAGTCCCCTGATTCACTGTTTTGTCTGGGGAGAAAATCCATATTTAAAGAAGTTTGTGACCTCGGTTTAAGACGAAGGAATAACGAAGATAAAACATTCAGTTCGAAAATGATATATTTCTCTCCATTCGCTTCATTTCCGGTAATTTATGAAGTAGCAGGCATAGATCACGACTTGCTTCCCGAAGTCATCGCATACTTTGAAGTTACAAACTGTATATCAGTCAAGCACGAGGCAGAAGTGGGAACTGGGTTGCAGCAAATACAGTTTTCCACTGCGTCTTGGAATATTCGTAATCGATCAATACACGACATGCCTAGAGCTAATAATAGTGCAGAGGGGTAGCATAATGCCATCCAAAATTCAAATATTTGTCAACACCAACACCCTTCTGTTTGGAACCTGAATCATGCCTAGAAGAAACAAGTAAAAAATGCGCCGAAGTTTCTTCGGCACAATAGAGTTTTCTGTACAGCCGCTACAGTGTATAGGCTATTCAAGGCCACCGGAAATAGATCTGTCTTTCGGTGGTCTTGCCACACGCACGATCATAGCTAACTTTAACCTTAAATAGAATAAATACTACTGAGGACAGAGGGCTGCAATTTGGTATGTTTGATGACTGGAGGGTGGATGATCAACATACCAATTTGCAGCCCTTTAGCCTCAGTAGTTTTTAAGATCTGAGAGCGGACAGAAAAAGTGCGTATGGACAGACAAATAGCCATCTCAATAGTTTTCTTTTACAGAAAAAAAGAAAGCTTTAGCCACAAAGAAAACTGACTACCACAGCGAGATAATTATCCAGCCAAGAAACAGGCCATCAATAAGCGCCTTCCGTCACTCAGGATGTTGCAATCTTGACGACAAACTAAGTTCTTTAGGAGGGGTTGCCCACGACATCCGTACTTTTAAGTTCGGATTTATAAGTATATATTTTTTTATTAATAATAAGCATGCTACAATAATTTTCTAATAATTTTTTTATTATTAATTTTGAAATGTGCAGACAGTATATGATATGTAAATGTTAAGACATAAAGATAAAAAAAATACATCTAATAAGAAATATACATATAGTGGGACGCATTGACAAGGAAACAAATATCCCAGAACCATGAAATGTCTCTGAAGAAAAACTCACTGTTAAATCTCAGACATCTGAAACGGCCAGAGGTAAATTTGGTCTGAGGACTCAGATGGAAATGCAGGTGATAATGATAATCAAATAGAAAACAAGACGATAGTTGAGTCTGTTAATCAAAATACACAGAGAGAGAGAGAGAGAAAGAGAGGAACCATTAAAGCTATAGATCAATAGGTTCAGCCATGGTCCCTTTCCAACTATTCAAATGCATTATTTATTATGTTTTCTACCAAAAAATGACAATTCCACCCCCCCGACTCTCTCTCTCTCTCTCTCTCTCTCCCTCCCCTCACTTCAGGTTAATTTTTCGGGCGTCCTCCCTGTTGCTGAATCAAGACAATTCCTCTGGTTCGTTTCTGTGAAGGGCGTCAACAAAATTGATTCAAAGTCCTTCACAGATAACTGGTGGCTGATGTTTACATTCTGCCTACACAGGAATTCATTGAAGGTGTTTCTCTGAAGGCAACAGCAGCTTTGCTTTGGAAATTGCGCGTTCAAACACAAGCATAATTGGTGGTTGATAATGACTGAGTCGTTTTATAAAAACTATTTGGTTTGTGAAATCTTTTGACTGTGTTTTTCTATAAATCTGTTACAATAATCTCTCACTGTTTTAGCTCATCCACATTTGCATACACAAACATTACGTATATACGCACTTCTCTCTCTCTCTCTCTCTCTCTCTCTCTCTCTTCTCTTTCTCTCTCTTTTCTCTCTCTCTCTTATATATATATATATATATATATATATCCGCACCTATATATATATATATATTATATATATATACTATATATATATATATATATATATATATATATATATATATATATATAAATATATATATATATATATATATATATGTTGACAGAACTGTTGTACAAAAATAAGTACCAATTTACAGATTCTAGAGCTTCCTTAGTTATTCAGTGAACAAACTTTCAATGTTATCAGTGTCATAGCCAAGCAGCAATTGATATCATCTGAGAGTGCGGTACTATAATGGCATGCATTATCTACGGTGCCAGGGGAAGGGGGCGTGGCTGAGTGAGATTCTTAAAATGTGTCAACTATACCACCTTGTAAGCGGATCTGGAGTCCTTACTATATTCCTAATCTTGCTGTCCTATCTTTAAGGGAAATTGATCCAATAGTGATTCTTGGAGTAGAGGCGGTGGTGGTCTAATATTTATAATAATATATTATATATATATACAGTTATATATATATATATATATATATATATATATATATATATATATATATATATATATATATATATATATATATAAATAAAGATAAAATCCACTGGGTCAATAAAACGGAAACACTGGAGTGCTGGCGTTATGAGGCCTTTCGACTTATGTCTTTTATTTTAGCAGACTGAAGAAAATAAAAAGTATGTTCACAAAGAAAAGCTCATATAAATGACAGATGGGGATTATAAAGGAAACATATGTACCTGGAATCCAACACAATTGAAGAATTAGTAGAACTGCCAAAACAGGATTAAATATTTAAGATTAGGATCAACCGTTCAGGAGCAGGGACAGGACAATTAAAAGATTATACAGGTTCGTGACTGACCACCTAAAAATTTTTAGTACAACACAATAATTTCTCTTTTTTGTAAACAATAATAACTTTTTGCATGATGAACATTTTTACAAATAAAATATTATATTAAACATATGGATATATAGAAAATATATATCAAGTAGCTAACTTGTAATTAAGTCAGCGATTTTATCTTTTAGGTCATTCCTGAACATTTTTCAATTACAGGGGTCCAAATAATACATGTCAAGGCTAAGATTAAAATTACTACTGGAAGTAAGCTGGATAATAGCGGACTCCAATAGATTTCTTGTAGAGAAATCTTTCGATCTGGCAATCACTGAACTTTCAGTCCAATTTATCCTGTGAGAGTTTTCACTTAAATGAATGAATATAGCATTGGATGCTTGTCCAGTTTTGACTGAATACTTATGTTGCTTAATACGTACATCTAAATCTTTGCTAGATAGGCCAATATAAAAAGAGGGGCAATCCAAACATGGAATTTTATATATTATGTTGTTGTTTTCTTTAGGGCTATTTTTTATTAACATTCTTTTGAGTGTGTTATTATAAGCAAAAACGAGGTTTACATTAAAAGGTTTTAACAATGATTTTATGTTTTCTTCAGTAAAAGACATAGCGTCGAAAGGCGTCGCAGCACTCCAGTGTTTCTGTTTCCTTTCGTGGATTTTATCTTTATTTATATATTCATCACGTTCCATATTTTCGTGATTCAGTTTTAAATACATACATACATACATATATATATATATATATATAGTATATATATATATATATATATATATATGTATATATATATATATATATATATATATATATATATGTTTAGTTGGCAAGGCCTCGATGGCTCAGTCGGTTACAGCAGCAGCTTCGGACTTCGTAAAGGTCTGTGGCGCGGGTTCAATCAACCATTCAGCCGGCTGATCAGAAGGCAGACACTTTGCTATCCGTGTAGACATCCCGGGATTATATATGTAATCAACGGATAGGTTTGCTTAAAAAGCAAATGGATGTTACAGACTAAATACACACACAAAACAAAGCCACTACAACACCTTCTAAAAAACATAACAAACATCTCACACGTCTCGAACTCTCGCCATACCCGCGCAATAACTCTCGCTGCTGGGAAGAAAGGGCGTTGGGTCTGGTATGTACATGAAACATACGTACCGGGGTCTAAGCGATGTCATTGCAGGGCAGCCGATCGAGACCACAGGTCTACCCAAAGCCAAATCAAAAAGTCCTTCAAAGAAGGCATCGTCCTTACCCCATACAAAAATGGGAATAAAAGCACGTTAAAAGAAAAAGAAAGAAGAAGATATATGTTTGTTGGCACATGTTATGAAGTCGTTCTCTACAACCAGTCTGGTTGTAGAGAAAATTTCTTCATAACATGTGCCAACAACATCAATTGGCAGGGAACACCGGAAACGGCTTTGAAGACAGCATATCTAGAAAAATTCTATACTCCACAGTGGCAAGTAAAGCGGCTATTACACGGGCGAAATTTTCACGCAGCACGGCTCCGTTCGCTCAGCATTTGCTGAACAAAACTATTACACGGTCTCGAGCACACGCAGCAGTTTCAGCAAGCAAACTGTGCGTTGCCATGACAACGGTACCACCATGTGATCAGCTGTTCAGTCCCCACAGCGAGAAGCAGCAGCTGGAAAATCAAAACAAACGCTAGAAAGTCCTCATAGTGTTGGCATCAAGGCGCATCATAATCATGGAAATGTCTCATCTGTACACCAATGACCAGAATATGGCCATGGCAATGGCTTTGGTAGTAATTGCCGTGGATGAAGACGAAGGGAAGAGGAATACAGGCGGAAGAAGACGGAGGAGGACGCAACTGGCACAAGTTTGTTCTAGAATTAGGATTAAATTCTTGCTGAGATCCCGAAAGCGAGTGGATGCGATCTACCGGAATTGGTGTGTCTGTCAAGATGCATTAAAATCAAATTTCCTTCCGTGTCCATTATTATTGCTTGAAAATTAGCTTCTGTTTTCACGTTAAGAGCGTTATTGTTTCATTTTGGATTTAGTTTTAATTCCCATTGGGTAATTGTGAGATCCTTCTCAACTTGCTTTCCTTTGTATTGTAGTTATTATTTAAATAATAAAAATAAATAAATAAAAATAAATAGATAAAAATTAATAAATAAAATTAAATAAATAAATGGAGACGTGAGGAGGGCAGCCAATTCAATAATCTTGTGCAAGAATTGGCTTTAGAGGATCACATTTTGTGATTACTTCAGTAATGAAGGCAAGGTAGCATTTCAGGATGCTATGGCCTTCAGACACTAGTTCTTTTTTTTTTTGTGGTGATGATAATAATGGCCTTCAGACACTAGTTCTTTTTTTTTTGTGGTGATGATAATAATAATTAAGAGCTACAAATATATTTGTATAGGAAATAAAATTTTACCATTGTGTACATCCAGGACTTTAGTATTTTATAACCTTGAGTGCAATAAAAAGTGTTCTGCATAAATTTTATAGGATAAATAAAGTTTCTGTGACAATGTATTTTTTTTATTTAACATTATAATGCAATGTGTAAAAAATAAAATTATGGCCCTGGTACAGATTCTTTTCTTTTGTGTGTCATATCTGTACCCCAGGAAAGAAATCATACAGGAAAAAATACCACCTTACAACAGTTTGTGGCCAGTGATTAACTGCCTTCCTCCTCTTTCAACTTGTTTAGGAATGCAGCAAGTTTAAGCATAAGTCTTGGATGTTTATGGCGAGGAAATTCAGATATTACTTCTTTTACAAAAACCCCTGCTGCGTATGGGATGTCTTCTTTCCTTTGTGCTTGTGCAGTTGATTTTAAAAAAAGATAATGCTACTCGGTTGCACTGGGTGCACGTTCTGGTGTCATATTCCTTTTACGTTTTGGAGTACGAGTTCGACCCCAGGTTTCTTTATTCCGTGGTGATGATGATGATGATCGACTTGTTCCTGGCACAGTGTGTGAAAATGCTGGGGTAAGCAGATCAATTTCATCTACGCTACTGTCATAATTGAATGGCTCATGGACGACTTCATCATCAGATTGATAGGAGTCAACCTGTACTAAAAGAGATTGGGATAACTGGGAATCCTGCTGATTGGAGGTCTGGGAATCCTGCTGATTGGAGGTCTGAGACTCCTGCTGATGGGAGGACTGGGACTCCTGCTGATGGGAGGACTGGGACTCCTGCTGAAAAAAAAAAAAAGGTAAATCATAAAAAAAGGAATATACAAATTAAGGCAACTTCAAAAAAGGTAAATCATAAAAAAAGGAATATACAAATTAAGGCAACTTCTGTAAAAACACTGAAATGCAAAAATAAACATACAATACTTGAAACAGTAATTCATTCTTAATACTTACAGACACAGTAGTCTCAAGGTTTGATGTACTCTTCCCTGGGGTGACAACATCAGTCAGGAACAACATCAACTCAAAGAGCCTCCATTTTGGAACATAGTCTCCTCCTGAGCCACTTTTTACTTGTTTGATTTTAGCCAGCTCCTTCCGAAATTATGTTTTTAAGATACTAAATTTCATCACTACAGCATCTGCAAGAGAAAAATTCAATTTTGATTAACTTACAATAATCACAGAAATAATGAAATGGAAGGGGTATTTTATAAGTTGGCACAACAGGGGATCCAGGGGGTGAAGCCTCCTGGCCAGGCTAAGTATGATAGGTTAGAATTTCAACTTTTAAGGCTGGTCCAAATCCAAAAACAAAGTCTAAAATACTCAATACGGGGGATCCAAAGGGCCTTTGGCCAGCGTATGTTCATACTTGTTCAATGAAACGACACTTAAGACAATTTCTCTCTATGAACATGCAACATTTGAGATGCAAATAGTCAATATTGAGAATTTCTCATAGTAACCATGCAATAATTCTGTGACAGGTCAGGAGGTTAGGTAGGTGTTTTAGGACATTATAGGGCACTAGCCTAACCCAAAACACCTACCTCACCTGTCCCTAACTTGGTTAATTCCTAGCTGGGGGGCTACACCCCCAAGGCCTTAAGAGTTCCACCTTCACATACTTACATTTTAGGACAATATAAACAACTTTTCTACTATAACTTTTCTAAACTAAACACCAAAAAATTATAATGGTGCTGTTTGGTACTCAGATTATACTATCCTACCCAGAGTGCCGTTATGGTCTCTGAATTCTAGCTTATATCTGTTACAGTATATTAAGCAATATGAGTAGGCTTGCCACTAATTGAGTGTTAATAGTATTTATCACGAAATAACCCATATTACATATTGTCACATGCTAATGGTATCATAATATCACATGACTGACAAAGTTTAGGTTGGTGTTTATGGTTAAGCTAGCCTCTAATGGCAGTTCTCTAACATTGGCTGGCCACAGAACTGTGAAAGGAATAGCCTAGCTAGGCCATAGTTTTGCATAGCCTAGCAAGGCCATTGCTTTGCCTAGCCCATGGCTTTGCATGGCCTAGCAAGGCTGTTGCTGCCTAGCCCAGCTAGGCCTGGCTTTGCATGGCCTAGCAAGGCCATTGCTTTGTCTAGCCCAGCTAGGCCTTGGCTTTGCATGGACTAGCAAGGCCATTGCTTTGCTTAGCCCAGCTAGGCCATGGCTTTGCATGGAGTAGCCCAGCTAGGCCATGGCTTTGCTGATTACATTACTTCACACAACCAAATATGGCCTACAGTGTTCTGCTACTACTAAACAGTGACTACATAAAAACCATATACATACCTGCATCAATTCCTTCTACATGTGGAAACGCTTCTTGAAGTTCCCTCGCTATCTCGCCATACAAGTACTTTTTAAGCGTTTTCTTGTTGTAGGAAGGATCCCTTGGATTCCACAGGATTGGTCGCGATCTCACTTTTTCAATAAGGCTCTCCTCAATCTCAAATGTCCATTGCACAGGCATGGTGAAGGTCTTGTTGATGCACTGCAGCTCGTACACGTGAACGTCGATCGCCGAACGAATGTAAACAAACGCTGGCGCCTGGCGGTTTCACCCAGCAGTGATGGGTATACGCGAATCGGGTTTTGCTGGACGTACTGAGCGTTTGTTCAGCAAATGCTGAGCGAACGGAGCCGTGCTGCGTGAAAATTCGCCCGTGTAATAGCCGCTTAAACGAAGGAAAAACGCAAGAGAATACACGGAAAACGGACATCTGGAAGAAGAAGGGGGCAGAGATAGGCCAAGATCACGAGGGGTGGGGTCACACAGGGGAGGAGCCAGGCGATTATAGGATTAAAAGTACCCAGCACGCAGATATAAAAACAGCTGGACTACGCGTCTGTTCACTATACGGATACTTGATAATGTGGACTGTTTGTCCAAGAAAGCTTGTAACTTTTTCTGAATAAATACTCCATTAGATATCATCCAGTTTGAAAGAGGTCCTTTTAGTAATATATATATACATATATATATATATATATATATATATATATATATATATATATATATATATATATATATATATATATATACTGTATATATATATATATATATATATATATATATATATATATATATATATATATATATATATATATATATATATATACATATTCATATGGAATATAAGTAACTATAATCTGATAGTTAACAGTTATTCATTTTAACCGTGGTGGTTGTAATGGTAGATCGTGAAGGAGAAAGAGAGAACTCTCCGAGCTTGTTTACAAGTACCGAGCTTACAAAGCATGGCGAGGATGTCACGAGGTCACAATTCTCAACTGTTGTCAATTTCTCCGTATAGTAGTATAACATTTATTTTACATACCATAATGTTTCTTGTTCTGGTTCAAGTTAGAATCGGCTACTGATTATTTACAATCAGGTATTTTTACATTGTTTTCATGTTTCAATGTATGATTCATTTTTGTTTGAAAGTTAGTGAGTGCGTGTGTCTGTTACCACTCAAGAAAGGGTGTGGCGATTAGCACCCTAGCATTCTGGCCCAAAGTCTGGAAACGAGCGTTCAGACGTTCTTCCTTTGCTTTAAACTCGGAAATAAAAGGCCCCAAAAAAAAAAAAAATATATATATATGTGTGTGTTCTCATTAGACACCTCTCGGTTTAACAACTCTTGTGAGTGCTAAGCATTCACTATATATATATATATATATATATATATATATATATATATATATGTATATATATATATATATATATATATATATATATATATATATATATAATATATATATTAGTAACATTTTATGAAACACTTTCATACCAAGAAAGATTCCGCCTATAAGGAATGATACCTCAGTAAAACAACACAGAAAAAAATAAAGTTCACTGAAATTTGCATGATTAAAATAATGACTAAGAAGAACTAGCAACGATTAGGCAACCTTCCTATGTAGTGTGTACTATTCTAAGATTCAGAGTGACTGACGTCCACATGCAAGTGTGTATTTGTAGATGGAGGTCTGATGTACTAATTGCTTGTCTGAGTAATTTAAAATATGATAATGGCTCCCTTTTACATTAAAATGGTAACGTTTTGAAAAAACAGATATAATAATCTTCCATTAAATTGTCAGATGATGGTTTTAATAAAGTAATCATTTATTCACTGTATCTGTCTTTCATGTTTGTATGTGCAATAAACCTAATGAGGTCATTATTACACAGAGGATATCTAGTAATGGACATAAAGTAACGGGAGGGGGAATTATTCAAAATCCTAATGAGATCCGATGGAAGAACAAAGTCTCCTTTGTATGAGAATTACTTATTAGATTTTTTTTTATCATTTTAGTTGTTCCCGGGTACATAACGAACAAGAATGTACATAATCTCTTAAAACTAGAGAATTTACATCTAAATTACAGTTTTAAACATTTTTCTGATGTACAGAATCAGAAAAATCTGAATTTGAAACATGTCAAAAACTAAATTCATTAACACTGTTTTGATTCATGCAATCTCTTCATCTCGTTGTGTGCGGCCGAGTGCTTATCAGATTCAGTCACGAAAAATAACCTTCATTGGGTTAATTGACAGATTATACATTTGATGGAAGGTCTCTTTACGAGGTGGATTTTTGCTGTCATTTTTGGCTGTGATGGAAAGAGAGGAATCGTGAATGATTGAATGCTCCTTAAATAGTGAATGAATGAATCAGTGAAAGTACCTTAAATAATGAATGAACGAATGAATTTACGTACCTTAAATAGTGAATGAATGAATGAATGAATGAATAGGAATCATTATATAATGAAATAAAAGTCATATTCACACTGGATTACCCAAAATACACAATTTCATTATGAGTATGTATATCGTTCACACATATAATTTTCATACGTTAAGTTTCACATTCTTTTAACAAAATCCCAAAGCACTTTTTAGATTTCTATAAACGAAAACTATTGTGCTGGCTTTGTCTGTCCGTCCGCCCTCAGATCTTATAAACTACTGAGGAGGCTAGAGGGCTGCAAATTGATATGTTGATCATCCACCCTCCAATCGAAACATACAAAAGTGCAGGCCTCTAACCTCAGTAGTTTTTGTTTTATTTAAGGTTAAAGTTAGCCATAATCGTACTTCTGGCACCGCTATAGGTACCAACAAAGGCCACCACCGGACCGTGGCTGAGTTTCGTGGGCCGCGCTAAGAGTTTTATGGGCAGTGGCTGAGGCCACCACCGGACCGTGGCTGAGTCTCATACAACATTGTACGCTGTGCAGAAAACTCGGTTGCACCGAAGAAACTTCGACGCATTTTTTACTTTTGTTTTTCAAACGAAAACAGTTTCTCGTAACGCGAAAGGAAGCTAATCAATCGGTAGCCTTCAAGACGACGTAGCAAGGTCACCTTTCTTTTGGTCAGACTGAGTCGATGGGATTCCAAGAGAAAAGTGAAAGTTCTGGACTTTAAAAATCGTGAGAAAGAAGACAAAAGCAGCGTCAGGATCATTTGCCAGTTCTTTTAGGAAGTTGTGCAAGACTACGATCCAAGCAGGAGTGGTCGGTGGTCTTCAGGTTGGAAGATCTAACTGGCCTTAATGGCAAAAGAGTTCAGGAGAGAGAGAGAGAGAGAGAGAGAGAGAGAGAGAGAGAGAGAGAGAGAGAGAGAGAGAGAGAGAGAATAAAAGTATTGAAGTATATATTTATTTTATGACCAATTTTTCAGAGAATAAAGAACTTGAGGACTTCCAATGCTTCAGTGCAGTTTTACTTTTCTGAATTTGAGAGAGGAGAACCGACCAGAGAGAGGCAGATCAAGAGAGCCAGAGGCAATGGAATTTCTCAGTAAGAACTGAGTAAAGAAATGAGATGAATATTTACCTAAATAACTGAAATCTTATTATTTAATGACCATTTACGTTTATGAAAGAGATTACATGTCTTGTACCTTATCTACTTTAAACTCCTGAAACTATCACGTCACCCCAATTCGTCTACGTTTATTAGCTACCCTTCTACTGTTGCTATCTAGTTACTTACAAGTCTCGGATATCTAACCTTGCTCCCTGTTTCAAAGATTTTTACAAGAACAGCAACGCAAGGAGATGCAAGCAATCATTCATAAACAAGATGAAAAAGCAAATATATATTAAGATCCACGGAATGTCTGAGACTGATTCCCTACAAGCGTATGAATGTCTATGAGCTGAGGCCTCGTCAACTATAACCTAATTACCTATCTGGGGACATTGCCCTGATGAGGTGCTGCTGGACATGAAGTCTTCATGGTGGAGGTAATTCGCTTGGGCCCAGAACCTGATTTGCACTGAGAGATCAGTAGATACATCCTATCAGCATTACTATTACTGCTCTTGCTGTTAATACTACTACTACTACTACTACAGTTTCATCTTCTATTTGTTTTTCTTCGTCTTATTTATAATCACGAGTTTAGCTTACTTGTATTAGTTCCCAAAAAAGAAAAGCAGGTTATCAAAATATATATATTTTTTATTTTATTGTAAAAGAATGAATGTTTTCTTCTTCAATTTCATCCCATAGTTATTGCGCAAAAATCAATTTTACGTAACAAGGAGAATTGGGCATTAAACGTTAATTTCTGAACTATAATCACCACCATTACTTTGTTTTCCGTCAATTCGACTTCTGAATCCTGTGTCAAAACTGCGCACTCACTGCTTAATACAATGCCGCCAAGGAAAGTTGCCTCATCGATGTGACAGGTGCAACAGGTGAGCTCATTACAGGAACAGCAATGTTTTTTGGATAATGAAGGATTGTCTCTGCTACAACTAATAAGAAATCCTTCAAACGAGCTCGGAAATCTCGCCACTCTCGGAATCTGCCTTATGTGAATGTTACTTAGTTTTCAAGAGTATTTTTCAATCTAAATTGAGCATCGTCCATTCATATCGAAATACTTCATAAATGTGTCATCGTTTTTCAATAATTTTCAATTCAACGAACGTCATTCATAAAGAAAGATTTATTAAAAAAAAAATTGGAGAAAAACCTTGCCAAGAGAGTGATAGCAATTCTGAGGAGGGAAAGGAAGAACACCAACGAAGAGGTCAGAGAGTCAGAAACCGCTTGAAAGGAGCAAATCTCTCCTGACGCCAAGAGAAGAAACGCCTGCAAGAATCTTTAACAAAAAAAAAGAAAAAAAAAAAAGAGGACCAAGAGGCGCACTTTCAGTCCCTTGCTCTCTGTTCCGGAAATAGAAGACAAAAACTTTTGAGGGGAAGTGTAAAAGTTTCCTGAAGGACAAGAAGGCAGATCTTTCGTATTCTGGATGAGTCATTTCCAGCAAACAGACACAAAATACAAGAAGGTGACAACGCATGAGACAGAGGTCAGTGATGTAGCTGATGCGCTAGGTGTCAGTTCGGGGTGGCCTTATGCCAGCTTGGACTGTTATGTCTATAAAGGCCATACACTATAAAGACGGTAATATGGAAAAACAAACGGAAAATGTGTTGGCAGTAAAAAGGAACTTCGAAAGGTAATACTCAGTCAGTCTCAAATGGCGATTTGTACACAAACGGGGCTATGCTGATATAAGCATACTTGTTCGTATACGGGCATATACACATTGATAATATGCTCAGAAATGTATAATAAATGTAAGAGGCGTCTGAGAGAGAGAGAGAGAGAAGAGAGAGAGAGAGAGAGAGAGAGAGAGAGAGAGAGAGAGAGAGAGAGAGAGAGAGAGAGAGAGAGATAATTCACTGTAATTTTAGAACGTATTTTGAGCGATGTTTGTTGAGAAACCATTTCAGCAATATTAGATAAACAACGGAACTGACCCATTTCAGCCTATAAAGATCCTACTCACCTTTACACTTCAAGTGAGAGTTGTATATCAATTTGCTTGTTGTTTGTTTTGACAAAGAGGTAATTGCTAGTAATTGTTTTTAGAAGTTAAATGATATGTTACTGAAAAACAGAGACGATCCAAATATAGGTGGGAAAAAATGCAGAAATTGTTTATTTGGTATGACATATGCGGAATGTTTTTCACTTCGCTAAAAGACAAACAATTGGAGCTGAAATTCAGGCCAAAAATTATGTTTTTTCCCAGCTATAAAATCAAAATGACTTTCCCTACCTAAAGCGATATTCTGACCTCCTCTTTGGAATTTTAGCAGAATTTGTAAGCTTTTGTCTGTTTTCATTTCCCTTTGGGGCGTATTTTTTTCGGTTACGTTTTCCTGTTATGCAAGGAATAAGCGTTTAAATGATTAGATAGGAATAATTTAAACGCTGTGGAACTCTCTCTTTTAACGTCACAAATAAACTTCAGAAGTTTCTTGTACACGATGGGTGAGAATTCTGTTGACCTCCAGATTACAAGCGACAAAAGAACAAATTTCCTTCTCTAACTTTGATGAAGCAGAAATGCTGTTCAAGATCGAAGATTATCAATTGCACGAAGGGCCAACTAACTGACAGCCACCCAATTCTGATTCTAAGAGGAGTTTTGTTTTACTCAAGTTTTCTCACAATGCTCTGACATTTTCTTCATATTATTCTAAAAGAAAATAGTCGTCAAAATGAAAATTTGAATAACAAGCAAGAAGCATGGTTCCTGAAATACCCATAAATACATCTGAATTAGAATACAGAATTCCATGATAAGCGTCACTTGAACTGTCTTCGGTAGCGGAGACAATTTGTTAAGTTCTTTTAACATTGTAAGTTTGTACTTTATAAATTAGACAATCAATAAAAAACAAAATACGATCGGACAAACTGCGATATGGGGGGATGATTGTCATAAATAGAATGAATAAATGCAGATTTTGCAATTTTATATTGAAACCCAAAAGCACAAAAGGTGAAATAAATCAAATGTGTCCTTTGGACAGTAAAGGCCCATTTGTATAAAAATGAAAGCATAGACAGTGTATCTTAGATTAGTTCAGCAACCATTTGAATTTCCTTAGGGACTTTTGCACCTGAGGAAAGGCCACAGTAAGGCTGAGAGAAAGAAAGGGTGATGATTTGCACCCCAGGCCCGTCGAGATAAAGCTGGTAGTTGGACAGTTATTAGATAATAATAGTGATGAAAAACTGATATATAATTCTGCATTTGAGGTTTATCGAAGTAACACAGATAGATAGATAGATAGAGTTTTATGTAAAGTGAATCTAATTTTGGGATATTTGTAATTCATAATCCCTTCTCTTTATTCTGCAGTAATGTTCAACCATAAGTCATAATTCACACATTAGTACACTAACATTTCTATAACAAGTAAATGTCAAATTATCGCTTTAATCTGTAAATGAAATAATCTCAAAGAATTTCAAACCTAACAGATTATAGATATGCTCTCTCTCTCTCTCTCTCTCTCTCTCTCTCTCTCTCTCTCTCTCTCTCTCTCTCTCTCTCTCTCTCTCACTGGGCTGAACAACGCCAACCACACTCCCATTTCAAAAGGCCTTTCGCACGAGCAGAATTTACTCCCCAAATGGAGGCTCCTTCTTTGTGCATTTCCTCCCCAAATGCGATGTTGGTCGAGCATTTTATTTTGCGCCTGTCTTCCTTCCTTACTCTCCTGGGGTTTTCTTAATGGAAATACGTGACACAAAATAAGCGGGATTTGCTTAAACATATATCATAAAACACAGCAGGTCGAGGATAATAATAATAATAATAATAATAATAATAATAATAATAATAATAATAATAATAATAATAATAATAATAATAATAATAATAATAATATTCCGTGACACAAAATAAGTGGGATTTGCTTAAACATATATCATAAAACACAGCAGGTCGAGGATAATAATAATAATAATAATAATAATAATAATAATAATAATAATAATAATAATAATTATTATTATTATTATTATTATTATTATTATTATTATTATTATTATTATTATTATTATTATGGAGATTCCTAAATGAGAAATTAAATCTGGAAAAGGTAAAGAAGTTGGACAGCTAAGTGAAAAGCCACAAAAAAAAACGGATAAAAAGTAACAGACAGAGAGCCATGCCCTAAGGCCGTAAGGATGCTTCTAAGATCCTTTAGTGGCGTCTACAGTGCGTCACGAAAAACGCCCTGTAATCGGTAATCTCGCCCTCCTCCCTAACCTGGGAAGCTCCACTAACAGAGCATGATTAGCGGAAATGCAACGACACCTTTTGACCTCAATCAGTCAATGAATGCATAATAAAAAAAGACAAGCTCTTTGGAATGGAATATCGACTTTAGGCCAAAGTCTAAGCACTGGGACCTATGAGGTCATTAAGCGCTGGAAAGGAAATTGAGAGTAGGTAGGTGTGAAAGGTATCACAGGAGAAAAACCTTATAGTTGCACTATGAAATAATTGTTAGGAGTGGGTGTTAAGGAAGATGAAAGAAAGAAAATATGAACGGAGGTACAGTAATAGCAAAGAATCTTTAATAATGCCTACAGTGCACCCCGTGAGGTGCACTGACGGCAGTATCCTCCTACGGGGTAACCTCTGGTTCAAGAAGAAGGAACAAAGAGAGGCTGAGTTCTTGAGAGCAACCCAAAATCACACCGACGTTTCTTGCACCTTTCAGGTGGAACATTGTCAGTTATTTGCTTCACCTTCCTGGTAAACTCCCGTTCTCCTGTTCTCTTAAATAGGAATCTTATCAGCCATCTGAGCAACGGCTTACGTGCCTGGAAAACTCTTTGCTTCTTGTAAGGGAAGGTTTAGGGTCGTAAACAAGTTGGAATGAGGTTTTCCCAGAGACTCTCGCGCGCTCCTGCTTAATCGTTTTGACCTTCTTACTGTTAAGCATGAACATAAATTATATTGTTTTATGAATATTTTATAGGCCAGGGAATGCTGAGAGAGAGAGAGAGAGAGAGAGAGAGAGAGAGAGAGAGAGAGAGAGAGAGAGAGAGAGAGAGAGAGAGAGAGAGTCTATTGCACATTAAGTTTGAAGTTATTACCTTCCCAGAATAACTAAAAAAATCAACTTAAATTTGAGTGAAGGAAGTTAATACAATATTGCATATATATACACGCACACACTCACTCACGCTATATATATATATATATATATATATATATATATATATATATATATATATATATATATATATATATATATATATATATATATATACATACACACACACAATATTGGATATATATGCACGCACACACACCCATATATATAGTATACATACGTATATACTATGCTATTAATCAAAAGGTTGGTAGGCAATTACGAACAGGATACCTCCCAAACTAGACCAACTACATCCAAGTGTCTATCTATCTATCTATCTATCTATGTCACTTTGATAAACTTCAGGTGCAAATTATCACTGGCTAGCCATCTGTCCACCTACCTCATCTCGATAAGCAGAGGAAACAAAATTATTTCTAGCTTTCCATCTCTCTTACCTTAGCAGACAACAGAAGCAAAAGTTCTCTCGTAAATTTAATTGATTACTGAACGAGACGAAACACATCCCGCCTGTACCCCGCCTCCCCCCCCCCCCACCTCCATCCTTCCCCAAGAGCACCCTTACAAAGAATATCCTACGTATGATTTATTGTCGACAGAACAGATCTGACTTCGCTTTTTCTTTTGCTTCTTCTTCTTTTGGATCTACATTTCATGTGGCACATTTATGCATTTTGAAGGTCTTCATTACACAGCAATTTGTCACACTTTCTTTTCTAGCTTTCATTAGTTTTAATTGCTAATACTATTATTTCCAAAGCTGAAATATATATACGCAATAATTCCTCCTTTTAGTTTTCTGTAAAAGAAAACTATTGAAATGGCTTTTTGTCTGTCCGTCCGCACTTTATTCTGTCTGCACTTTTCCAGTCCTCCCTCAGATCTTAAAACCTACTGAGGCTAGAGGGCTGCAAATTGGTATGTTGATCATCCACCCTCCAATCACCAAACATACCAAATTGCAGCCCTCTAGTCCCAGTAGTCTTTATTTCATTTAAGGTTAAAGTTAGCCATGACCGTGCATCTGGCAACAGTATGGGTGCCAACAGCACCTGCCACCAGGGCCGTGGCTGAATGTTTCATGGGCCGCGGCTGAGAGTTTCATGGGCCGTGGCTGCAAGTTTCATACAGCATTATACGCTGTACAGAGAACCTGATTGCGCCGAAGAAACTGCGGCTCATTTTTTTTTAATACTGTCTCCTGTCCCGCAGACAATTCACGTGATCTTTACCTTAGCTCTCACTTCCAAAAAATAGCCTAATGCAGACATGTTGATGGTAAATAAAGGACTTTTTGCGTTTTACTCATAATGATCAAATTTACTTCCCTTTATTATATTTCAGAGTAATTAACAGACAATGCAGCGGTGATGTTGATGAGGTGAACACGGAGAACAAAAGTACAACTTAATCATTAAACATGAGACCATTTTGCCTCTTGCAAACGTTATGACCCTGTCAGGAATCGCAAGCAGAACATTCGACTTCTCTCGGGAGGAGGAGGAGGAGGAGGAGGAGGAGGAGGAGGAGGAGGAGGAGGAGGAAGCAATTCATCCCTCGGACATTGAAATCTCGTGGCAAGAATATTCCTGACATGTCATAGGATTTAGCGAAAAGAAATCTGCATTCTTTTTCGTTCGGGTATATAATCACAGAGTTTACAAAATTCGTTTTCATTGTGCGTTGGATGCCCTTTCTTTTGTGCTGTATTTATTTAGGTCAGACATAAGTGTTTGAAATTCATATAATCGTTCTTATTCGTTGATTTACTAATAACAGTGTCGTCACTATGATTAAAAAGATGGGACAAGAATAATTCGAAAACATGACAGAAATAAATATGACCCAAAAAGGCAACGAAAATAGTAAATAATCAAGTCATATAAGTTACAAAAATGAAGCTAAGAGGTCGCTTAAGGAAAACTCATTTTTATCATAGTGTTAAAAAAAAAAAAAAAATTTGGTCTATATTTCAGATCCAATCGTATGTTTTTTTTAGGCATGGCAATTTATCGCATGAAAAACATTCCTCATATGTCATACCAGATAAAAAAGATTTTGCATTATTTCCCACCTATATTCGGGTCGTCTCTGTTTTTCAGTAACGTATCAATTAACGTCTATAAAACAATTACTACAATCACCTCTCTGTCCAAACAGACAACAAGTAAATTGATACAACTCTCACTTGAAATGTAAAAGTGAATAGGATCTTTATAGGCTGAATGGGTCAGTTCATGTTGTTTATATAATCTAATATTACTGAAATGGTTTCTCAACAAACATCGCTCAGAATCTCTCTCTCTCTCTCTCTCTCTCTCTCTCTCTCTCTCTCTCTCTCTCTCTCTCTCTCTCACTAAGACGTCTCTTACATTAATTTTATCAAGCATTTCTGAGCATATTATCAATGCGTACAGTATATGCATGTTCAAACCAGTATAGCCCCGTTACTGTACAACTCGTCTTTAAGACTGACTGAGGATTTCCTGTCGAAGTTCCATTCTTTTTACTGGTAACTACTAGTACTGTAAGTTCCCTTTTAGTTTTCTGTAAAAGAAAACTATTGAGATGGCTATTTGTCTGTCCGTCTGCACTTTTTCTCTCCGCCCTCAGATCTTAAAAAACTACTGAGGCTAGAGGGCTGCAATTTGATACGTTGATCATCCACCCTCTAATCATCAAACCTACCAAATTGCAGACCTGTGGCCTCAGTAGTTTTTATTTTATTTAAGGTTAAATTTAGCCATGACCTTGCGTCTGGCACTGCTACAGGTGCCGACAACACATGCCACCACATGGCCTGGCTGAAAGAACTTCGGAGCATTTTTTACTTGTTTCATATTACCTTCAGCATGGCGTATGGCCTTCATACAAACAACAGCCCCAACTGGCATAAGGCCACCACAAACTGACACTAACCGCATCATTTACATCACTGACCTCTGTCTCACCTGTTAACGCCTTCTTGTATGCTTGTGTCTGTTTGCTGGAAAGGGTCTCATTCAGGATACGAAAAACCTGCCTTCAAAGTGAAGGCGAAGTCCTTCACGGCTTGTCCCTCTAGAAGCTCTCTCGCTTTCCCTTTGAAGTCTCGGTCTTCTATTTCCAAAACAAATGGGCGATGGACTGAAAGGGCGCCTCTTGGTCCTCTTTTTGTTTTTCTTCTTAGAGATTCTCCCAGGTGTTTGTTCTCTTGGCCTCAGCAAAGATTTGTTCTCCTTGCCAGTGCGTTGTGAACCTCTTCCCCTTTTTTTTTTGTTACTTTTCCCTCTTGGAATTTCGATCATTCTCTTGGTAAGGTTTTTCTCCTATTTTTTTTTTTTTTATTTTAATACCTTTCTTTGTCAACGACGTTAAATTGTAAGTTACTGAAAAATGATAACGTAATATTGAAATACTCCGTCATGAATGAACGATGCCTATTTAAGAAAGAAAAGTGCATTCTGGGAAACTATATAACTTTCAATTAAGGTAATTTCCAAGAGTGGCGTGATTCCCAAGCTCGCTTGTAAGGATGTTTCTTATTGGCTGTTGCAAGGAGCCAGGTGTAATGACTATGCTCTCGCCTTCATCACCGAAGCATCCCTTGCTTGTCCAGAAAATATCAGTGTTCCCTTAATTGGCTCACCTGTTTCACCTGTTACAGAGGAGAGGCAACATATGTTCACGTCTCTCGAGAAAGAAATACCATACAAATGTGACACAATTTTAACGAATCGAATTAGTAAAAGGAAAGTAATGGTGTTGAGTTAATTTCAGAAACTGACTTTTGATACTTAATTCTACTTAATATTTTTTTTGCATCAATTATGGGATAAAGTTGGAGATAAAACATTTATTCTTTGACAAAAATAAAAAAATAACATCTTGATAACTGCTTTTATTTTTGGGAACTGATACAATTAAGCTAAACTCATGATTTTAAAGAAGAAGTAAAAGTGTAATAGCAGCTGTAGTAACAGTAATAGTGACGGATGTAACTACTGATGATCTCTCAGAGCCAATCAGGTTCCGGACTCAAAGCGAATGACCTCCATCATGAAGGCTTCGTGTCCAGCATCACTTCATCAGGCAATTTCCCCAGACAGGTAATTAGTGCAATTACGGTCACTCAAGTTGACGAGGCCTCAGCTCTTAGACATTCATACGCTTGTAGTGGATCAGTCTCAGACATTCCGTGAATCTTATTATATATTTGCTTTTTCCTCTTATTTATAAATGTTTGTATGAATCTCTTGGCGTTGCTGTCATTGTAGAAACCTTGGAAACAGGGAACAGGGTTAGATACCCAATGCTAGTAAGTAATTAGACAGAAACAATCGGAGGGTAGCTAGGTTCATGAGCTAAAATTAGATAAGATTAAAGGATGTATTTTATCCTTTACAAACATACACGGTCATGAAGTAATTAGTTATCTTATTAAGACAAAAATTATTTCCTATATGTACCCTGTCTTTGGTGAGAAATGCAAGTGCTTCTGATTCTCTTGATCTGCCTCTCTGGTCGTTTCTCCTCTTCCAAATTAGAACAGAAAAATGCCACTGGAGCAAAGGAAACCCTTAAGTTTTTCATTACCGTAATCAAATAAAAAATGCGCAGAAGTTTCTTCGGCGCAATCGATTTTTCTGTACGGCGTATAATGCTGTATGAAATTCTCAGCCACGCCCCATGAAACGCTCAGCCTTGGCCCGGTGGTGGCCTGTGTTGTTGGCACCTATAGCGGTGCCGGACGTAAGAGCATGGCTAACTTTAATATTAAATCAAATAAAACACAGCTGAGGCTAGAAAGCTGCAATTTGGTATGTTTGATGATTGGAGGGAGGGTGGATGATCAACATACCAAATTGCAGCCTTCTAGCCTCAGTAGTTTAAAGATCTGAGTGCGGACAGAAAAAGTGCGGACGGACAAACGAAGCAATCTCAATAGTTTTCTTTTACAGAAAACTAAAAAAACTGGTCATGAAATAAATATATACTTCAATACCTTTCTCTCTCTCTCTCTCTCTCTCTCTCTCTCTCTCTCTCTCTCTCTCTGTGCCATGAAGGCGTGTTGGATCTCGCAACCTGAGGACCACTGACCCCTCCTGCTTGGATCGTAGTCTTGCTCAATGCGTTGGGAAACTGTGAAGCGATCCTGACTCTGCCTTTCTCTTCTTTCTCGCGATTTTCTAAGTCCAGAACTTTCAGTTTCTTTTGGGAACACTGAGGGACTCAGTCTAAAAGAAAGGGGACCGTTTAACTAAAAACTATTTTAGTCTGAAAAGCAAAAACTGCTTTGGGAAATTGTTTAAAGAATGCGAAATACTATGGCATAGATATTATATATTTGAACGTTATACATAAATAATGAAATTACCTTTTTTTTAAACGTTGTAGTTTGGGTAATCCAGTCGGCTATGTTAGATGGAAAGGTGATAATGACTCATTGTTACATTAGCTAGAATAGTAATTCTTTGAATAAAATATATAATCTTGCTATCAGACTGGCAAAAGACAGTTTTAATAAAGTGATTATTCATTTACCTAATTGTCTTGCATGTTTATATGTGGATGAAACGTAATGAGGTCATTATTACCCGGGGGACCTCTAGCAAAGGACGTCAGGTAAAGGGAGTTGTACAAAAGGCCCTGATGAGATATATTGGAGAAGCAAATCATTTGCATAAGAATGCTTTCATTTGAGTTGTTCCTGGGGTCATACCGAACGTGGAGTGTAGATTACCTTGTAAAACTAGATATTTACATGTAAATTAGTTTTTTTCATTTTTTAATGACACAGGATCGGCTATATCAGAGTCTGAGACAAATATTATGTAAAAAATTAAGTTCATTAACACTGCTTTTGATTCATGCAATCTCTTCATCTCGTTGTGTGCGGCCAAATGCTTATCAGATTCAGTCACGAAAAGTAACCGTCATTAGGTTAATTGACAGAGATTATACATTTGATGGAAGATCTCTTTACGAGGTGGATTTTTGGTGTCATTTTTGGCTATGATGGAAAGAGAGGAATCGTGAATTAAATTAAATAGTGAACAAATGAATGATTGAATGTTCCTTAAATAGTAAATGAATGAATGAATGTATGAATGAATGAACCTTAAATAATGAATGTGCCTTAAATAATGAATGAATGAATAAACCTTAAAAAATGAATGAATGAACGAGTGAATGAGTGAATATACCTTAATAGTGAATGAATGAATGAAAGAATATGCTTTAAATAGTGAATGAATGAGTGAATGAATGAACGGGAATCTTCCTAATTAAATGAAACTCATACTCACAGTGAATGAGTCCACAGAATCTGTAAATCAATGAAAAAAGCAGTTAATACTTCCTGACTTCCATCTACACACCAATGAACTTTATAATCGTGTACAATACATCAGAAAGGTTGCCTACTCGTTGCTAGTTGTTCTTGGTCATAATCTTAATCACACAAATCTCAGTGAACTCTGATTATTTTCTCTGGGTAGTTTTAATGAGGTATCATTCCGTACAGGCAGAGTCTTTCTTGGATGAAAGCGTTTTCATGCAATGTTACAAACACACACACACACACACACACACACATGACACACACACACACACACACACACATATATATATATATATATATATATATATATATATATATATATATATATATATATATATGTATGTATGTATAATATTATGTATGTATATATGTATGTATACTTTTGCAGGTGTTTAACTCCATCTAAGAATAAGATGAACAGTATAACTAAATATAGCAACTCCAACCATGAGCGTATATTTTGAGTATAAAGTTAGTTAGTGAAAGGTCAAAATATAAAAAAACTTCATTTTAGAATGCAAAATGACGATGAAACCGAAAGATAAAATTGAATTGGAATGAGCATCTAAATTGGTATCAAACATAGAAACTACCTCTCATGAACAGGGAAGGAATAATGGTTACCCCACACAACCGACAGCAGGAGGGGTTGCAAGAAAGGATCGTTCTTTGTCGACAGCTTCTGCTTGCATGCAGAAAGAGAACACCTTTAAATGGTTCAGAGGGTTGCATGGTGGAGGAGCAACGTGCCTCGACAATTTCCTGCACGGATGCCTATAAATTGACGTTGCTAAAAGTAAAAGATGCAAAGGGGGCTCGTACCTAAACTAAACTGGCCGCAAGAGAGGGAGGCGACGCGGACCAAAAGTTATATCACATCCTCAACTGCCTCCCCCATCCTCCCCAAAAATAATTACATAAAGGGGTTCGTGCTTAAATGAACTCTCTAAAGAGAGGAGGCCACTGACCTGAAAAACGACTTCCTCAAAGGCTTTTGCATACATAGAAACAAAAAGGAAGGTTCAGGAGGAAGGAGTCCTCGCTCGGTCAGCCTCGTCACCTGAATGGCCAATTGCCTCATCACTTGGCAGGGGTTGAATGGTTAATGGCATTCAGTCTCATGACTGAATAAGCCTTGTTAAGTTAGCATGGATCTTGCATTTTCAACCGTAATATGTGACTCCAACCAAGATAAAAAAAATGTTATCACAACGTTTTCCGAACAGTTAAGATGAACTGCTTCAAGATGTCAACGAAGAGAGGATAATTATGTTGGTCCTTGTTAAGAAGTGGTGCAATAGGAACTCGCTTTAAATTAATTTCAGTAAAGAAAGAGGCATGCATGAGCGGACTCTGAGAGAGAGAGAGAGAGAGAGAGAGAGAGAGAGAGAGAGAGAGAGAGAGAGAGAATCTGCTATCATGATGCAATATCTTTTAAATTTTTATACATTAGTTATAAGTTTGTCATATTTTGTCCTTATCTACTTATGAAATGACGCTTGTAATCCATTTCATATATATATAGAGATATATATATATATATATATATATATATATATATATATATATATATATATATATATGCAGAATCTAATGGTCACTTTTACTAGACATATATGTAATTCTAATACAATGCCTCTTAACTTACATTTCGCTTTTTGGATATGCTTTAAACCACAGGAAAGCTGGAAATAGATCCACTATCAGTTTCTTGTAATTCCCAAACATATCCAAAAAAGCGAAGAATTAGCGGGTTAAGATGAGGCTGTGGTTGGGTTAGAATTACATATCTTATACATATATATATAATATATATATATATATATATATATATATATATATATATATATATGTATGTATAGTTATATATATATATATATATATATATATATATATATATATATATATATATATATTATATTTATCAGTGCAAGTTTATAAAAAATTCATTAATATATATATACTGTCAATTTAATGTTTTCTCCATAACCTATAAAAATATAGGCTATATACTATCAATTGCGTTATTTTTTTTTTATAAATTATACTGAAGAAAATAAACGCCCTAATGAGGTTAGCCAGGTCTTGGTATTTATAGAAAGGTTTGTTCCCATCATTTTGCACTCACTACAGTGTTCTTCTCATAACCTATAAAAATATATGTTACCAATATAAATTTTCTTCATAACCTATATGCCACTACCACTGTACATGTTTTCCAGTTCAGATATTGGAGAGGCAAATAAACAAACAAAACTCGAGGGCAAAAGTAAACAAACAGCTGAACAACCTAGCCTACACAAGGCAATGAGTCAGACAACTGACTGCAATAAAATTAATTTTTGTGCTCTTATATAATTATTTTTACATTATTATGAAAATAGTAATCACTAATTAGACTACCATTAATAATAGTTTGAATTTCACTAATATGGGAAAACAAATCCCATACCTAGATATATGGGAAGACTCAGCGTTGTTGCTATCCCCAGGCGAGACGATCCTTTTGCTTACGTCCCCTCTTGTAACAAACTTACACGAGACGCAGTCGTTCAAAACTCTCCTCATAAAGGTGGCACTTCTCTCTTGCTTATGGCAATGGAATTGCGTGAATGCACTACACGATAAGAAAATCCGAAAGGAAATGCGTCACAAAGCACTAGAATATCTGAACCAGAACCACACAAATCGAGATGGTTTATCAGTGAAACCTGACGCTCTGTTTGGAACTGTTACGTACTTATATCATTTCATATTTCGAAAATACGCAAAAGTGGTCATAAATATGAAACATTATATGCATACCAGTTGGCATGGTACATCTGTGATATGACTATGACGAGTTCAAAATATCGAGGTAATATAGATATAACGAACCAGCCCTATCGTAGAAAATGGGTAGTTTTAGTAGGATACTGAATAAATTTCACTTTCTACTATCCAGAATTGGTGAGTCATACAGTGACATGAATTGACAATTTGTCGCTCAGTGTCGCTCAGTTGACAACGATGTCGAGACAAATAGATACATAATTACCTGGATATTATACTTTTGAGAGAAAAGACCCAGTTTTTATCGTAGATAATGTGTATTTTAGTAGGAAAGCAGAATATATTTCTCACTCCACCTTAAAAGTCATACACAGAAATTTTGACAATTTTCGCTCAATGCAGCAGCTCAAATGCTGGTAAAATGAGGTGAACAAAAGTGTAAAAACACCTAAAATTCTTTTTAGCAATAATATTTCAGGACATGTTTATTTAGACATATAGCTACCAGTCCAAAATTAGTAAAAAATTAAAAATCCATAATTCCTCGGAAATTCCAAGCGATCAGCGCGCCCCCTTAGTCCATAAGAGCTTTGCTTTTCTAATATATCGCAGAGAGAAATATGGCTACATGTCTGTTTTCATGTTACTGTTTATTATCAGAAATAGACAGACTCTGAGTTCATTACTGAGGTATCAGAGTAGAACAGGTAAGCAGTTCAGGGGCATCATTCAAACTGTACCAGACTTCTGGTGGCGAGAGGCGCACATCAGCACACACCCGCCCAGGTCCTCTTTGGTTCACTGGTCGCACTAACTAGTAATTGCAGAGTGAATTAAGCCTCACTAATTTTTTCATGCCTATGAACATTTTCGGGACTTCTTGCATACCGGACATCTGCGTTCATATTTGTTTGTTTATAGCTGAGATGATATATTATTATTATTATTATTATTATTATTATTATTATTATTATTATTATTATTATTATTAATAGAGCCTCGATGGCTCAGTTTGTTACAACAGCAGCTTCTGGACTTGTGAGGTCTGTGGCGCGGATTCAATCCCCGCAGCCGACTGATCAAAAGAGGCAGACACTTTGCTATCCGCAGACATCCGGGGATTATATATGTAATCAACTAATGATAATGATGAGGGGAGCGGACACAATGCACAAACAAGAGAGAGAGAGAGAGAGAGAGAGAGAGAGAGAGAGAGAGAGAGAGAGAGAGAGAGAGAGAATTTAATACCACGGGTATTTCCATATTTCCAGAAATAAATGCAGAGCAAAATCCGGTCATATGTCTTGTTTTGTGGTTGTGTAAAATAATTAGTAATCAGTTGGATGACATCAACGATTATATGATTATTTAATAATTGTGTATTTATGTATAATGCTCCTGAATGATTTTTATTTTAAGATGACATCTTCTGCAACTGGTTTTTTAACTGAGTCTACTTTTACTGTGGACGACCATAAACATTGCGCCGCCAGTTACCGTACAAAATGAATCAGTCGGTCTTGCTCTGAAGTCGAGTTTTGAAAACCATTGATTGATAGCAACAGATTGAAGGTATAAATTTTAGTGGTGTATATAGAAGAAACTTCCCTATAAGTAAAATATTCGTACAGGTTTTATTTAACAACTTCTGAAACTATTACTGTATTTCAAAGAATATGTATAGCCTATGCATACATGAACACCTGACTGATATGTTGATAAGTTTCAGATCATGCAACCTATTTAGTGCTAAATGTATTTTGTAGTTTATATGAAGGTGTATACTGCTCAAAACTCATGTGCTCACTTTACACTGTGTGGCGAAGTGTATAAGCTACATCCGTCAGTACTTATATTACTGTAATAATATTTAAAAATTCGGATCAAAACTGACGGTGACAGAGGAGGGGCTGACAGAGCTGCAACAAGAGAACGGTCCAAAGCGATTTGCAAAGTGTTAATGGATGTGATCAGGTATTGCAGCAACAATGAAATGGCATCATATCACCTTCTGGAATCAGCTCAAAGGGACTTATTAAACGACAAAGGAAATATTTATGTCAAATCGATCGCTTCTAAAATATTACGGAATCTGGAAATAAAACTAGTAAAAAGGCTCTATAACGTTTTATAAATCCCAGGCTGTTGTTGGGTGATTATTCAACCACTTTTCTATTATTGTCATGTAATATTTTAAATTAAGTTAAAGGGAGATTGTACAAGTGCCTTTTTATATTGCCAAATTTGTGTCTCTCACCCCTCAAAATGATCTTTCTCTTCTATGGGCACCCACTCGTCTCCTCTCCTCTCCTGAGTCCTCTCCTTTCAGTACCTGGTGAGCTGGTGTCCGGAGTGGGTCTGAGTGAAGTGTTGTCTAAACGAATCACCTTTCGTGTTGTACCCTTCAGTTGCACACATTTCGGGAGTCTCTCTCTCTCTCTCTCTCTCTCTCTCTCTCTCTCTCTCTCTCTCTGGATGGGACCTTACCCAGAAAAAGTAGAAGCTGTGCTGCTAACCCTGTATCAATCTTGCCAAGACTGAGCAAAAGTTAGGGAAATTGGGAAAATCATCGGTGTCTGCGGCGACCACCATTTCATTGCCCAGGTAAGGAAAGGCTAAGCTTTATTTACCCTTGCACCCAGGGCCCAAAAGACACATATTAACAACATCCAAAACCCAAACCGGAAGCTTATTGCAAACAAGTGACTGCAACCAAACCCTTGAAGGCCTCCTGAACCAGAATTGAATATCAGAACCCAATCTCTGAGGGAATGTGCTTGAATGCTTCCCTTGCAAGGGTTTTCGTGCCTGCTGAGAGCCTCTAAAGTCCTACGATCAAAGAAGGAAGCGTAGGACTGAAAGAGAATCCTCAGGAGAAAGCCTTCAATGTCCTACGACCAAAGAGAAGCATAGGACTGAAGGAGAGGCCTTTGGGGAGACGAGGCGTCCTTCACAGTACTGGGAACTGATCACGGTCCTGTGTACAGTAAGGAGGGATTGGGTACCTATGCCCTCAGGTACATTGCTGGTATATACCTCCAAGCAACCTGATTAGGGTATGGTAGAGGCTAGCCCTGGGTGCAATGGCCTTGGCGAACGTGTCTTGTTAGGGCAGAACATCAAGATGAACCAATTCATGCATTCAATACACTTTTGGATATCAACCATCAAAATTCTAAGTGGGACTTCGCCAATTCTGATGCCATACCGTACCTGAGTTTACAGCAGCTCAAGCTGGAGCAGCTGAGGGCAGCTGTCTGCCCTGCAAGGCATCTCTGGTACTCAGATGAGAAGCGTTCCCAAGGGCACTGAAGAAGACGTATGAAGAAGGAACATGAATCGGTCTACAGGGTCAGAAGGTGGGGCGAATGTGACAACAATCTTTATTCATTTTATTTATTCAGGTTAATAATCATAAGCACATGGCTTCTTTTCAGTAAGTGGCTTGAAATTTATATATATATATATATATATATATATATATATATATATATATATATATATATATATATATATATATATATATATATATATATATATATATATATATATATATATATAATATATATATATATATATATATATATATATATATATATATATATATATATATATATATATATACACACATACACACACACAAATATTCCCTACCTTTCCTGAGAAGTTAAAATTAATGTTCTTATTTTCCGTCAGGTTAACTGAATACCACCAAACGTAACTAGACTATCTCTCTATGAAATACAGAAAAGGCGAAGCGAGAATAACGATGGAATATGTATTTTCAACATAATCTAATTTTTGTTTTAGGGAAACTGAGTGAAACATTTTCTTGGCGAAGATGTCATTTTGGAAGGGCAATTTTTCTCACATGCCAAGCGCTTTGTTGGCCGAATCGCTTGAGCTTCAGACTGTCACTCGATGGGCCGGAGTTCAATTCCCGCGGCCGGCTGATGAAGAGTTAGAAGAATGTATTTCTGGTGATAGAAATTCATTTCTCGATATAATGTGGTTCGGATTCCACAATAAGCTGTAGGTCCCGTTGCTAAGTAACCAATTGGTTCTTAGCCACGTAAAATAAGTCTAATCCTTCGGGCCAGCCCTAGGAGAGCTGTTAATCAGCTCAGTGGTCTGGTAAACTAAGGTATACTTACTCACATGCCACTGTGATTGGGGAAAGAGAGAGAGAGAGAGAGAGAGAGAGAGAGAGAGAGGAGAGAGAGAGAGAGAGAGAGAGAGAGAGAGAGAGAGAGATCCTAATAAAAATATTTGGCCAAATTGCATCATCATAAAAAGTATTTTTATGGCAATATTTGCTTAATCCATTATTGCATTTTGATCGAAAATATATTTCTTCATGTTCTTGAGTTTCATTTAATTGTTTGAATTAGTATATCTGTTCGTAAATGCGTCCTTGAAAGAGATAGTAGACCTTATTTCATCATATCCCACAATTCCTGGGACATGTGGAAAGTAGTTTTAGTAAAAGCAACCAAAAAGGTTGAAATAAAAGGACATTATTCCTACTGATAATTCTCATTCAGATTAAGGTCAATTCATGGAATGTTTTCAGACTAATATTCCCTAGGGTAAGGACAGAGTGCCCTAGGTTAGGTTAGGTGAGGAGAGATATGTTAGGTTTTAATGTATTCATTTACGAACAGTGATAAACATGGATGATAATGAAATTTTCCAGTTCAAAATGAGTAAAAGGTCTACGGCAAACTGGCCATATTTTTATATCGTTTATTCATAAGCTACCAATGAATATATACATCAGTAATTGCACATCAAGTGTGCTTTTGAAACATCCATCCAGAACACTGTAATATTCTGAATTACACCTCACAAATGTCCTTTGTAAGCATCAGGGTAAAATGGTATCTGCTCTGACAACAATCCTCTTTGCAAGTGCAAGGAAAAAGTTATGAACATGGCCTGACAACATGATGCTTCTTGGTGTGACAATATGGGGCTTCTTAGTGTGACATCATTACACTTTTTAGGCAGGCGGCATATTACTTTTTAGTGTGAAAATATAGGCCTTTTTAGTGTGGCAACATGATATTTCATTGACTGACATGATACTTCTTGATGTGACACATTGGCCTTTATAGTGACAACATAACATTTCATAGGCTGACATCATATTACTCTCCTGTGTGACAACATGACACTTCGTGGTCTAACAATCTGAAACTTCTTGGTGACAGCATCTGCCTTCAGAGGCACGATATTTTTTCACTAGATCCTGACACCATGACCAGACAACATTTCAAGTGACTGGCGTGACAATGATGAATTCCTTGGCCAGCCAACATGACTTGTTTTTTGCTTGACATGATGGCAATTCTTGGTGTGACAACACAGCACTTCTTGGCGTGACAACATGACACTCCTCTTTCTGACAACATGAACCCTTGGCCTGCAACAGTATTCACATACGAGATCCTTCTCTCTTGAATAATTCCTCTGGACTGCTCTGGTTCCATTCACGTGGAGACTCCACTTCATGAACCTGAAGTCTCCAACTTTACACCTCTCTCTCTCTCTCTCTCTCTCTCTCTCTCTCGTGGGAACTGAGTCAGTAAGGAATGTTGTCAGCGGTAATGGAGGGTGTCATCACCTCGAGCTCTGCCTGATGTTGAGGCAAGTTTCAGACAGATTTCCTCAGCCGTCTCTAACAAAGACAGACACTTGGATGAGAGAGAGAGAGAGAGAGAGAGAGAGAGAGAGAGAGAGAGAGAGAGAGAGAGAGAAGACCAACCTGAAATTGACATGTATTAGGATCCAAGGATGAAATTGCATTCACGATAACTTCCCAAGCGACATCTGATCGACAGCAGACGACAATTTGCACAAAATCCTTTCCCATTTCTTCCTCGCGCTGGTTCGAAGTGATTAGGAAATGGGGTTGCTGAAACTATTCTTTCACCCGGCTAGCCAACCCATTCTGTAAGACCCTTCCTATTAATATATATGTATACTGTATATATATTATATAATTTATCGTTCTGTCCATGTTTGTATATAATTCCGTCTCTGTGGATCATCAGACCACGACTGATCAGTTATATGGGTCATATACCTTTTGTTCTATGTACCCAATCTTGTGCTGTTACTTCCATTCTGGCTCGGAGCCTAGATCCAGACAGTTATTTGAGGCGTTAAAGGGAAATAAGAGAGATACATTACAGCATAATGTTCAGTGTCTGTACAACACTCTCTACAGACTTTGGCCCAACTATATGCGAAACCTCCAGAAATAATAATACAGCCACTGGAATGTCAGAAATGGAATGACTGTGTCCACTGATCTTCATCTTTCACATCAGGATCGAACCCAGGTCTTTCAATTGAAAGGCAGGCACACCACTTGGCCATGCAAGTCATAATATATATATATATATATATATATATATATATATATATATATATATATATATATATATATATACAGTATATATATGTACACATTTATCATTTTAACTGCAGTTAGTGTGGTACGAAGGGTTGGTAAGAAAGAAAGAAAGGTGGGTCAGCTATTCGCAGGGTTCATTTTGACTACACACAGCATATAAGAAAAGTGCTGAACTGTTCGCATACCACAGGAAGTCGCAAAAGGCTCCTTGGTGACAAGACACGGGCTGGCAAATGCGTTTTCAGCAAAGAACGTTCTAGAAGCTGGAACCAGTTACAAAATCCGGTTTTGAAGGATGCTTTAATAATGTACGGTGTGTACGTGTACTTTCGTGACGCCTGAAATACAGAGGCGTGTCTTGCCGAACTTTGACCTCGAATGATGTCATACAAAAGTACGTTCGTTCGTGAGTTACATAATGAATATAATGGGAGGAACTGTTGTTCGAATCGGACTTGTGAGATCCGATTCATGTGTGTCTGAAGATGTGAGTGATTTTTCACATGGAGACTGTCCCAGAGGACGTGTGGAGTATTTCTGTTCCACCCATTCCTATTCCTTTTTCCTCTCTCCCTCCTACAAGGGATGAGAGTGGTATGACATTTGAGATGACCTGTTTTATTTGATTGACCTGTTTATGATTTGACAGATGAGTTATTTTCTGTGTTCCCTTAGGTATTTGAGTGTTTATGATTTTGGAGCATTATTTCCTTAGAAGATTTTCTGGTAGTGTTGAAACATTGGATTTCATTCTTCGTAATTTTTAAGAAGTTATTTTTCGTTGATTTTGTCAATAAAGGGTTTTAGTTTTGTACTTAGTATCTCATTCCAGTAGTCCTTAGATTTTAGTTAGGGAAAGATATAACTTATGATGTCGGCTGTCGTTACTGCTATCACATAATGTCTCGGGATAAGCGAGATCAAACCTCTGTTCATAAAACAGAGACGTAAATCAAGTATAGGCTCAGAAAGGGCCTTTACAGTTTTTGGTGGCAGCGTAAAAGGTAGTGTATAAGGTAGTTAGGGCAGTTAGAAGGTGTTAAATAATTAGGCATGTATACGTTTCCGAAGAGACATAAATTAGTGTTGGCATCTCAGGATAGGATTTTGTGGGAGTCAGCAGTTGCTGGGGGCGAGCTGCGAGCATCTCTCTCGCTGGCTAGTGTTTCGTGAAGAGTGCTTTGGGTAGGGGGTAAAAACAGTGATATTGTGCAATAATTGCGGTATTAAGACCGCTATGCGTGTGTTAAAACACGTGAAGACGCGCGAGTGTTTTTTGTTTCTCTCTCTCTCTTCGCTTGATGGAAATTCGCGCGCTGCTAACGTAAGTGTTGTGATGTTATTTTTTTCTTTTTTTTTTAGTTGTGTTAATGTAAAATTGTCCTTTTCGTTGTGTTGTAACTGGTGATAGGGACAACTGTGTGTTTTTTGTCATTGAGTTTTGACTAATGTTTCGGTTGCAACGGTTGTGTTACGTCATCACCACGGTGACATAGCAATTGCGTCACGAGTTTGGGCGGAGCGTCGTGCTTGCTTTGCCACGCCTAGTGAAGCGCTGAGCGTATTATGGTGTGTTGTATTTTTTTTTTATAGCAATCTGCGGTACGCATCGGCGTGTATTATGTAAGGGTGATATTTGGTTGTTGGGTTATTTCTGGGAAATTTAATATTTGGGTAGTATCCTACGTGATATTTATGAGTTGCGGGGTGCAAAACAGTTTTTGCACAAGTGTGAATGCACTTCTTGGTTTTTGTAGTCACACACATATGTGCGTGTGGGTATGTGTATGCGAGTATGTGGGCAGAGCGCTTGCCTTTGCTTGAGTGACACTTTCCGTTTGGACAAAGGGAAGTGTTGATCCAGCAGTTTTTTACATTGAGAGATTCTGATGCAAACCTCAAATACATTGAAGGTAAGCATAATGTGGTTGCAGATGCATTGAGCAGATATTTTCCGGTTGAGGATGAGGGAGTAGCTATAGGGGACATACACATTCCTACAGTGCGTACTTCGGGGAGAAACAGTGAGTCGGCAGTCTCGGAAGAGATTGTTATTCGTGATGTTGAGGGAAACGCTGTGTGTTATGTTAATGGTGAAAATGTCACTTGGGACATACTCGTAGTTACGGGTCATTTTTTTTCCTTTCGGGTGTTAATGGGTTGTAAATGGGTATGACTTGTAGTTTGTTGTAATTCAGGAGGACGTTACTCCGTAGAGTTTTACGAATCTTTAATAGTTCGGGTTCATTGTGATTTCTGATGTAGGCCTAAGCTGCAGTACTTAGTGTAAATTGTGTGCAGAATACCGTAGAGTTTTGTGGATATATGAATTTGAGTTTTTGTTTCTTTTATATGGATCGCAACTGCGGTTAGGGTTTTCAACGTTCGCACTTGGCGATAGTAATGGGTTACTTTGAGTTAATGGTTTGTTTTCATATGATTTTGGGAATTGTGACATGGGCTAATTTCATACGAGATTTGACCCGTGTGTTATTATGTTATTATGTTATGATGTGTTTTGTCGTCTGACGCAATATCTTTGAATATAGAGTTACAGAATAAGGGTTTGTTGTTTAGGATTTTGTTTTGGGGAGGTATTTAGTATATCGGACCGAACGGGTCTGATCTTTTTCGGGTTGGGATATGTCAGTTAGGATTTCGGAGAGGTTTAAGAAGATTTTGATAGGGATATCGAATTCGAGTATTTGGGTTTTTTCAGTTCTCTTTTAAAATTAAGGGAGCTGTACCATGAGTAATGGTAGTTGTTAGGATCATAGAAGCGATTGCCATTAAGTCAATTGCTATGGTGTTGAGAATTAATCAGGTATTGCGAAATATTCGCTAACCGGAGTAGAACCTTGATGTCTTTTACGAGATATGATACCTTTCATATGTTTAGGATTGCCTTTCGTTGTTCAGTGTATGGATAGGATTCTTTGAGTACTTTTTCTGTTGGATAGAATTTTTATGAATAGTTCTTTAGAGTTAGTGTACTTGATAGTGAGTTGACTGTGGAAATTCCGGTACCAACTTGGAATTGTTTCACGTTAAGAACATATGACCTTTGCACTAGTAGTCTTATTTGGTTCAGTAATAATATGGTATAGGGAATAGACGAGTTACTTTTGATATGACTGTCGATATGACCGACTCACGGAAAATACCACTCCTCGAAATGGAGAGGTTGGAATAGCTTCACCGTCCTCAACATATGAGAAAGCTGTCAACGTTACTTCTGCACTTTGAGAGATGTCGGGCAGGATGTCTTCATGTTGCCGTACTTTCGAAGAGACGTTGGGTGGCGCAAAAAGGATTTGCGAGCCATTCATCTTCGTCGGATCGCTGGGAGACGCAAGAATACATTCAGCTTGGACTGGTGCAGTCGCAAGCCTTTCATCTTGGTTGGATTACCGTTGGCGTGCGCAGTCGCAGGCCTTTCAGCGTGAGGCAGTACCAGGAACGAAATCGTCTAGATTAATGCGTTTCTTGAATGAACTGGTTGTGCTATAATATCTGTGTTATAAGATATATATAAGTTTGGACCTAGACATTTTGAGGTGGGGTCCACCTCAGGTGCGTAGACCGAGCAGTCTGTAAAGGCTCGCGAAGGTGACCTTTGAAAAGTTGGGTCAGCTATTCGCAGGGTCCATTTTCACTACACACAGCAGATAGGAAACGCTGAAGCAATTCGCATACCACAGGAAGTCGCAAAGGCTCCTTTAAGTGACAAGACACGGGCTGGCAAATGCGTTTTTCAGCAAAGAACGTTCTAGAAGCTGAACCAGTTACAAAATCCGGTTTTGAAGGATGCTTCTTAATAATGTATGGTGTGTACGTGTACTTCGTGACGCCTCGAAGTACAGAGGCGTGTCTTGCTGAACTTTTGACCTCGAATGATGTCATACAAAAGTACGTCTCGTTCGTGCGTTACATAATGAATATAATGGGAGGAACCGTTGTTCGAATTGGATGAGAGTGGTGTGACATTTGAGATGACCTGTTTTAATTGATTGACGTGTTCATGTTTTGACAGATGAGTTATTTTCTGCAATTTGGGGTTTATGATTTTGGAGCATTATTTCCTTAGAAGATTTTCTGATAGTTATGTGACACATTGGATTTCATTCTTCGTAATTTTTAAGAAGTTATTTTTCGTTGATTTTATCAATAAAGGGTTTTAGTTTTGTACTTAGTATCTCATTCCAGTAGTCCTTAGATTTTAGTTAGGGAAAGATATAACTTACGATGCCGGCTCACGTTACTGCTATCACACAATGTCTCGGAATAAGCGAGATCAAACCTCTGTTCATAAAACAGAGACTTAAATCAAGTATAGGCTCAGAAATGGCCGTTACACATACATAGGTTCTCCAGTCATAGGAAAGAAATAAAAATAAGATTAATGACAGGGTTGGCCATCAGGGCTTATAGGATTTGCAGTCCTGAATTTTTAGACGAAGAGTTGGATTACCTGAGGGAGAGTTTTAGGAGATTAGGCTACCCTAAGTATTGGTGGGAGGGGTCACATATCAAAGCAAGGAAAAACTATTTTGGGGAGAGGGAAAGGATAGAAAAGGAACATTTGGTAGGAAAGAAAATAATTACAGTCCTGGACAACAACTCTATTGCACCCATCAACAGGAAGCTAAACGATTTCAAATTGATAGGCAGCTACAAAACACCATTAGAATAAAATAGTTAGAAACAAAAAGTCGGTAGAGGGGGAAGAGATTAGAGGGGGGTTTATATGGCAGCGTGTCTAGACTGTGAAGAAGGGTACTATGGCGAAACTGGCAAATCATGTAAAGAGCGAAGCAAACAACATCTGCAGAACATAAGGCATTATAATCAGACGTCGGCAGTTGCCAAACACTGTTGGGAAAATGATCACAGAATAGACTGGGAAAATATGAGTTTTCTGTACAGGAACACCAACAAAACATCTAGACTGGTTGTAGAGAACGCCTTCATAACTTGCGCCAACAACACGATGGCAGGGAACACCGAAACGGCTTTGAAGACAGCATATCTAGAAAAATCGTATACCCACAGTAGCAAGGAAACGAAGAAAAAACGTAAGAGAACGCACGGAAAACGGTCACCTGGGAGGAAGGATCAGAGAAAGACCAAGGTCAAGAGGGGTGGAGGTCACACAGGAAGAGCTAGGCGATTATAGGGATTAAAAGTACCCAGCACACAGATATAAATACAGCCGGACTACGCGTCTGCTCATTGTACGGTTACTTGATAATGTGGAATGTTTGTCCAAGAAAGCTTGTAACTTTTTGAATAAAAACTCCATTAGATACCATCCAGTTTGAATGAGGTCCTTTTAGTAATTCTCCTAATGCACAGAACAATTGTGTATGTGATAAAGTTATTATATATGTATATATATATATAGTATATATATATATATATATATATATATATATATATATATATATATATATATATATATATATATATATATATATATATATGCTGTATGCACACACACATATGTATCTATATTTACATTCTAACCGATCATTATGATATTCCTTAAGATAGGTAAAAGCAAAATATTTAATCTAATACTTCCGCTATGTACTATGGAATTATTATTACTATTATAATTATTGTTGTTGTGTTGTTTCATCTATGCATATTTATAATGAACACCCCAAAGGTGAATAATATAATAAATATCGTTGCTATCACAAAGCCAAAATAATCTGCAACTTCTCCAGAGTTTAAAAGGAATGAAAGTTATGGATGGAGATTTGTAAATTATAGAGAGCCTCTTCTCATTTGCAGATGAATATAACTCCCTTTCTGAATCTTCTGAAATCTTACAGAAATGAGAATGTACAAGATTTCGTTTTACTTTTGTTTTCTACTTGTGGGGATTATAGCATACGTATAAATCTGCCGAAATTATCATTATTCAGAAGATGAATCCTATTCATATGGAACAAGCCCACAGGGGCCATTGACTTAAAATTCAAGCTTCCAAAGAATAGTACGGTGTCCATTCGACAGAAGTGACAGAAGGTAATAGGAGATATGTAATATTTAATAGAGAGGTAATAGAGATGAAAAGATTATTATTATTATTATTATTATTATTATTATTATTATTATTATTATTATTATTATTATTATTATTATTGAGATTCCTCATAGGAATTATTCCTAAATGAGAAATTAAATCTGGAAAAGGTAAAGAAGTTGGACAGCTAAGTGAAAATCCACCAAAAGCCGTGCCCTAAGGCCGTAAGGATGCTGCTAAGATCCTTATGGCGTCTACAGTGCGTCGCGAAAAACGCCCTGTAATCGGTAATCTAGCCCTCCTCCCTAACCTGGGAAGAACAACTAACAGAACATGATTAGCAGAAATGCAATGACACCTTTTGATCTCAATCAGTCAGTCAGTACATAGTAAGAAAGACAAGCTCTTTGGAATGAAATATCGAGTTCAGGCCAAAGGCCAAGCACTGAGACCTATGAGGTCATTCAGCGCTGGAAAAGAAATTGAGAGTAGTTAGGTTTGAAAGGTGTAACAGGAGGAAAACCTCGCAGTTGCACTATGAAATCATTGATAGGAGAGGGGTGGAAAGTAAGATGGAAGAGAATATGAACGGAGGTACAGTAATAGGAATGAAAAAGGGTTGCAGCTAGGGCCATGGAAGGGACGTTGCAAAGAACCTTTAGTAATGCCTACAGTGCGCTCCGTGAGGCGCAATGACGGCACTACCTTCCTACGGGGTAACCTCCTTGGTTCAAGAAAACGGACAAAGAGTGGCTGAGTTCTTGAGAGCAACCCAAAATCACACCGATGTTTCTTTTCCATCTTCCAGGTGGAACATTATCAATTAGTTGCTTCACCTTCCTGGTATACTCTCGTTCTCCCGGTCTCTTAAATAGGACGCTTATCATCCATCAGGGCAACGGCTGACGTGCCTGGAAAGCTCTTTGCTTCTTCTGAGGGAAGATTCATGGGCCGTAAACAAGTTGCAATGAGGTCTTCTTTCCCAGAGGCTCGCGCGCTCTCCTGCTTCATTATTTTGACTTTCCTATTGCTAAGCATGTACATAAATTATAATCTCTTTTATGAGTATTTTATACGCCAGGGAATGTTGAGAGAGAGAGAGAGAGAGAGAGAGAGAGAGAGAGAGAGAGAGAGATAGTCTATTACACATTAAGTTTGAAGTTATTACCTTCGTAGTAACTATAAAAATCAACTTAATTTTGACTGAAGGAAGATAATACAATGTTAGATATATATACAGTCACACACACACACACACACACACACACACACACACACACACACACACACACACACACCACATGCTGTGCTAATAATCAAAAGGTTAGTAGAGGGTTATGAGCTGGATACCTCCCAAATTACATAACTTTTATACTATATAAGTGTCTATCTATCTATCTATCTATCTATCTATCTATCTATCTATCTATCTATGCCATTTTAATAAACTTCAGCTGCAAATTCTCACTGGCTTGCCATCTGTCCACCTACCTCATCTCGATAAGCCTACGGTACAAAATTATTTCTAGCTTTCCATCTGTCTTACCTTAGCACACAACAGAAGCAAAGTTCTCTCGTAAATTTAAT
>NC_089787.1:9467609-9470109 GCF_040412425.1 Macrobrachium rosenbergii
ATCCAGATGACAGTGATAAAGAAGAGCAAAGTGAAGACATTTATTCAGAAGTCGAAGGTTTCCGACACGGTGACACCTTGCGGGGAACCACTGTACCATAAGGGAAACTCTCCCATATTCTAGCCTAACCGTCGATAACTAATAAAATTCTTCTAAGCCTATTCACGTTTTAATTCTCAAAGATGACCCTTTGAAGGTCCTCAGCTGAAATGCTGATCCCCACAGACCTCAACGAGATCACAGAGTCTGAAAGCGTTACCAGATGTATCACAAATATGAGACTAGTGGATAATTCTGCCGCAAGAACTTCAACCGTCGAATGAGATCGTCACACACTCAGGATGTTGCGAGAAGCTCTTCTTTCCCCCGTATGACGTTACGAAGGCGAAGGCACGCTTACGGTCTGCTGCCCTTGCATAGTTGTTGCATGATTCTAGATAAGAATAGGCGCCAGAAAGTGAATGTTGTACAATAAGTGAGAAGCAGCAGTAATGTGTTGGTAAAATTGTTGGTTTTGCAAGCGATTAGTGAAAGCTGTAAAGATTCTTGATTAGTGTATTTAATTATTGATACACTTATCAAAAATGTTTGACAAATTACACTAATCACTTGCAAAACCTACAATTTTCATTAATATATATATATATATATATATGTATATATATATATATATATATATATATATATATATATGTATATATATATATATATATATATATATATATATATATATATATATATATATATATATATATATATATATATATATATATATATATATATATATATATATATATATATATATATATATATATTAGCATAATATGATGATGCGGAGAAATTCTAATGACAACAAGAAATAAAACAAAAGAAACAAAGAAACCAGCAGCTAAAAACATGAACAGAGGCAGAATTCAAATACGGAGCGCAGGACTTTCAAATGCGGTAAGTGATGACTTGAAATATCGTTTTCTATTTTTTGGGTGACTTTTTCTACTTTAGGAGTGACTAAACCAAAACAGTGACTTTCGCTAACCAGAAGTCTTATTTAACTGCTGATTAACCAAAGGGGGTTTAAAAGACCAGAGGCCCAATTGATAAAATTTCAACTGTAGATTATTTCACCAATGTATCTTTAGTATTTTGTAACAATGTCCCATAGATGTGATGGTAGCTTTGAATTTAGTATCAATTCATGTTATTAGAGTTTTCTACAGTGTTCTAAAGTTATCTTAGCTTGCTTTATACGAACAGCAGTGTAGATTTCTCTCGCAACAATGGATGTTGTTATTCGCTAAGACTTTTTCTAAGTTTTTATGTTTCGATGTAGCTGAGAGTAGCTCCGGGTCGATCGTTTTGTTGTTGTTGTCCCGGTGCTTTGTGGTTAATGGTGGCTAACGTATTTCGAACGTCTTTTGTTATTTTCACCTGGAAATGTTGGTGCTTGAGCGTTCTAAGCTTCACCAATGAAGTGCGATTTTGGGATTCAGGCACTGTGGGCTCCCTTGGTGCAGACATGGTACTCTCGTTCCTTAAATTCCTCCGGATTTATCCCAAAATTCCACCCAAAATTTTCTTTGATGTGTTTTGAACGTTTCTGGCGTTCACTTAGGTAGCAAATACGCAGTTTTAAAGGTTCTGGACAACCCCACCCCCACCCCCAACCTCTATCCTAATTAGGAACCACAGCGACAGGCTGGAGATTTTGAGTGTGGGAAAACACAAATCGATTGAAGCTCTGGGAGATACTCCAACATTCTAGTGATACTTCTGGTGCCACACACTATTTAATTAAGGACCTGGTGTCCTAAGTTATGCAAAGTGGGCGGGGCGTGAATACCCCCACCCCCTGGTCAGGTAAGTACCTGGCCTTCTAGCCAGGTGAGGACATGGTTCCCTTTATTAGGTTAGGTTGGTTACTATTTCACTTCTGTCATTTTCCCACCAAAACCCCAGGTTCCCACTGGGGTCCTGCGTAATTGTAGGCTACAAAGGGGATTCCGGTATCTCTAAAGCAACTAATTTACTAAAACACTGGAAAATCACATTTGCAGCTCCATATTTCGGTTGTGCTTTAAAGTAAAATTTTAGCTATTTAGTGGTTTTGTCATTTTATATAATGGTATAGTTTTCTGATTTGAGGATTGTGGAATAATGTTATATACAGATATATATATATATATATATATATATATATATATATATATTATGCTTATATACATATTAGTTATATATATGTATGTGTATATATATCATATATATATATACATACATATATATATTATATATGTATGTATATACAGTATATGTATATATATATATATATATATATATATATATATATATATATATATATATTGTTACGTGGGTCATTCAGATAGGTTTAATTTTTTTTTTTTTGTGATTTATATTGCCTTGCTTCACCTAAGACCAATGCAGTCCTGTTAATTAAGGCTGAAAGTTACTAAAAAAGACAGATAAGAAACATAATTTGATCAGG
>NC_089787.1:9472609-9521998 GCF_040412425.1 Macrobrachium rosenbergii
TACTCTCTCTCTCTCTCTCTCTCTCTCTCTCTTGTATTGTAAGTATAAGAACGTGCATTTTGGCAATAAATGTTATCTAACTCTCACCTGAGAACCCTCAGACGACAATGAAGTATTTATAAAGAGCAAATCAAATTCTAGAGAAGACAGGCACCTGTTGCCCCTGACGAATAACATTCAAATAAAGCGTCTCTCGTTCATTAAAACTTTACTGTGAGTTTGGAAAATAGTTCCCGAGTCCTTTAGGATCCAGGATTTTAAAAAATGTTGATTCAGGTCCTTTTGAAAGTAATTAAAAAAGTTGTTCATTTTTCACTGAATGCAGCATTGTCTAGAATTCCACATTTGCTTGGGAATATTATCTGCGTGAAACGTACTTTTGGCCTTGAAGTTACAATGCGTCAAAGGCACTATTTTTTTTTCTTTTTTGTAGAAGACAATGAATGCCCCTGAGGTGGCAGACTCCTATTTAACCTTTGACCGCCAAGAATGGCCTTCACTTTGATTTCAGTCTGCATATACGCCTTCTTAGTGGAGCTTGTAGGATTTCATGGAGCACCTCTGAACATTAATACGATTTTTTCACTTTCAAATTGAAATCCTCCTTTTCTATTTTTTTTTTTTTAAATAATCAAGGTTTCAACTCTTATAGTACGTTGGAACTTCATTCAGGGAATGTGAAAGTAATTAACGTGCTCTGAGTGATAGTTTTCCTGAATGGTGTATACATGTATGTGCTTATGCATTATGTATATAGTTTTGCCATCTGTAATTATACATGTATTCAAGTTAATTTTCACTTTCTCTCTCTCTCTCTCTCTCTCTCTCTCTCTCTCTCTCTCTCCGTACAGCTACACATCTTTTGCCCTATTGAATTTAACATTTTACCCCTCTCTCTCTCTCTCTCTCTCTCTCTCTCTCTCTCTCTGTACAGTTACACATCTTTTGCCCTATTGAATTTAACATTTTTAATCTCTCTCTCTCTCTCTCTCTCTCCAGATAGATACATCTCTTGCCCTACTAAACTGAACATTTCTAGCCCCCACCTCTCTCTCTCTCTCTCTCTCTTACAGCTACACGTCTTTTGCCCTATTAAATTGAACATTTTTATCTCTCTCTCTCTCTCTCTCTCTCTCTCTCTCTCTCTCTTCTCACGTGTACATATCTCTCTCTGCCCAAGTAAAATGGACGTCTTTAGCCTCTCTCTCTCTCTCTCTCTCTCTCTCTCTCTCTCTCTCTCTTCATTCATTCTGTCCCTACCCTCCCCTTCCATGAAGACAAAATTTAATGCCGATATTCAATTAGCAAAGACGGATACTTCATCATCTTTCGAAAAACGTCATTAAAGAAGTTAAAGCAATTAAAGAAGTTAAAGCTCTCTCTCTCTCTCTCTCTCTCTCTCCGAGAAGTCGGCCCTTCGCCATTTCTTGAAATTCGAAGCTTTTATTTTTTTTTGATGGATTCGGAAATTAATTTGTTCATTTATACATTGAATTATTAATTTTCTGATTACTTAGATTATTTATTTATCTGTTTTTTTTATCAATTTATCTATTTTTATTAACTTATTTAATTGTTTTTGTATCTTTTGTTATTTATTCATTTATGCGTTTTGTTGATATAATGCTCCTTATCAAGGATCACAAGGCCTCTCCCCTTATCTGACCTCAGAACTACAATAGCATCACGTCGGGATAAAACCTTAAGAAGAAGTTGAAGATGAAACTTGTTGAAAAAGGGGCCCCAGCTGGTTTTCAAGTTAGGAATATTGTGAGCAATCGTGTTTTTAATCCAGTACATTAACAATCATTGCTTACCAACCAAACTAATCTCCAAAATCATCCACTTGGTTCTTGATCAGAAATTCTCTCCTCCCGTTCCTTCTTATGATGTCCCTAAACTTCCTATATATATATGAATATGTATGTATGTATACATATACATTTATATTTACATATATACTATACACACACACACATATACATACATATATATATATATATATATATATATATATATATATATATATATATATATATATATATATATATATATATATATATATATATATATATATATATATATATATGCATATACACGGTAAAATCTCAGTTTTCTGAAGCAAGATTCGTGGAAGTGATTGCCAGGGCCTTTCTTCATGGAGGTGGTAGTTAGGATCCTTATCACTTAGGGGATTGATTTTTTAGGGGTGATTTGTCTTTCTTGGAGCAGGACTCATGGGAGTCATTCAGTCCTTGCATTGCAGGATTCATGGAAGTGGTCAATCCTTCTAATGCAGGGTTCAAGGACAGGATTAGTATCCGAATACAGGATTTGTAGAATTAACCTTTCTGATTCGTGATAGAGGATCCTAATACAGGATTCACATGAATGGTTAATCCTACAAATGCAGGATTCATAGAAAGGATTAACCTGTATAATGCAGGGTTCATTGAGATTAGTTATTGGAATGCATGAATTGAGGAGATGATTAGTTATGCTGTTGCAGGATTCGCGGTGGGATTAGTCTCACTTCTGGCGATTTCATGGAAGTGGTGTACTACCATTCTGATGCAGGATTCACAGAGATGATAATTCATTCTAATTCAAGATTCATGGGAACAGTTATTCTTATTATTATTCATGCAAGTCATTAACGTTGTAAAACAGATTCATAGTAGCACTCTGTAATTAGTCCTACTCATGCAGGATTCCTGAAGTGATCAACCTTCGTAATCCAGGATTTAAAAAGCGTGCTTAGTCAGTCTGATGCAGGATCCATTGAGGGGATTAGCAGTGTTCCTAAGAGAAGGATTCACAGAAGTGCTTATATACACCTGTGTCATGCAGGATGCGTGGAGGTGATTCGTAGGACACCTCTCATGCAATATTCGTGGAACTGAATCCAGATTCCTCTCTGAAAGTGTGACTGTGTTTTTTCATGTCCCATCAAGGCCGCCGTTAGCAAACGCCGCTCTCTCTCTCTTGTGTGTGTGTGCGTGAGTGTGTGGAAATCGTTGTCCTGTGGTCGAGGAAAACTGTAACAGTGTTGGCCATACCTGGTCTTTGAGATTAAGGGATTTGCTGCCCCTAAAAGTAATCAGCGACACAGAAGGGAAAATGACCAATAAAAAGAGGAGAGAGACCGAACGGGAAAGGAACCTCTCGCTCTCAAGTTTTTTTCGTTTTTCTTTTTTCCGCTTTTTACTCGACTGAACAAACACACGTTTTCCCCTCGCTGTTCAAAGACTTATCTTTTAAATAGTTTTGTTTTCTATGGTATACTTTCTGCGTGGTTGAGCGACGTGCTTGTGGTTTCAATTTATGCTGAAGAAAGTTTGTGAGATGTTTTATATATTACGAATCGTATTTCGAGATCCTTTTTAAATTTCTATATCCAAATTGAATTTGGGAATCCATCAGTGTCAGTACCTAAGGTAAATCTTTATTTTCTTTATTACTTGATAAATATGAAAGATCTTATATTTTCATCTAATTTGTTTTCCACTTTAATTGGTCCTGAAACTTTCTAGAAAGACGTTTGAAGATAGTTTAAATGATCTAAATGGAGGCAGATTCAAATGTTAACGTCAAAATAAAGATTCGCCCACAAAAACTTTAATTTAGGCTTACTTTTGAAATGATCTTCTCTTTTGCTTTTGATCACGTATGAAAATTATTATTCTAACGGATCCCTTGTTCCATAACAGTGTCATTATTATTATTATTATTATTATTATTGTTATTATTATTAAGGAGGAGACCTTTTCTGAGGGCAGTTGTATTAAAAATTATAGCTGTTTCCACGGCATTTAATTTATACAAAGTTTTCTCTGTTCTTCGTATTACCTTCTTTTCATCAGCATGTGGCTGGTAAATCAGGTTTCCCAAAGGACATACAAAGATTTCTGTTTTCTTAGGTTTTTTTCCTCTGACGTTTCAAACGCGCTCTGTCGTTCATTTCCAAAGAGTAAATGGAATGGCATGCAGGCTACAAGGGTAGGCAAGTTAGCAAGTGGGGTGGGGCGGTGGGTGTACAGTTGCCGGGTCGGTTATTCAGCTTCGTTTTGGTTGGCCACGGGTTGGTGACGAAGGCGGTCCCGGAGGCGTTGAGATCTTTTGATCCTAATCGCTGTTGGAATTTGGTAGTGGCTGTTAGCCGGAATCATAGGTCGTTCAGGTAATTTGCTGCCTGTGTCCGGTGCTGGCTCTCTCTCTCTCTCGCTGGTTTCTTAAATTTCTCGTATGCGGTAGGGAGAAATTTTGTTTCCTTCACCACGTTGATGTTCGGCTTTTTTTCCCAAATACAGATTGCCTCGAGAAGCCGTAGGCGTCGGCGGTCCGTTGCCTGGTCTATGATCTTGGTGCCCTTTACAGGTTCTTCTCTCTCGGGCCGCCTTTGATGTTTTTGCTCGTAGTGATTAAAATGGCCCTTTCTTGGAGGTGGCAGGAGAGACGCTTACAGAGTTTGGTAGTGGTCATCCCGGTATAAGAGTGGTGGCATCTTTCCACCGGGCGTGTAAATTCGTAGATGACACTACTGCTCTTCAAAGACGTTTCTTGGGGCGCAGGGTTGTTTTTAAGCAATAACTGGCTTGTTTTCATATTTTCACAGTATATCATCAGATTAATTTTGTCATTTTCTGCAGTAGGGGTTACATTTTCATTTATTATTTTTCTGAGGGCATTCTCATCTTATATATTTTGGCGAATGTAGTTCCTGTAATATAGTTTTATCTTTAGCACTGACGCTGAAATACTGAATATCTGTCATTGGGATCCCTGGACACGCCGCATAATATTGCAGCTGAAGCATACTCTGTTGGTTGGAGTCAACTGCTTTGCACTCGTTACAAACGAGGGGGAGAGAGAGACAGACAGGCAGACAGACAGACAGACAGACAGACAAAGGGGAGAGAGAGAGAGAGAGAGAGAGAGAGAGAGAGAGAGAGAATGAATAACGCAAACTCAATGGCCGGCATTAATAATAATGGCCAGAATTTATTACAATATGATTATTATTACAAATGTTTACTATGAATAATATTAATATTTTTTTTATTTTCAGAATCTCTACCTTGCATCGGCTTGGTGAGTGTTAAAACATTATTATTTTTGTTTTTATTTTTATTTTTTTCTTAATACAATGAGCTTTTATCCTGTTTATTGTTAAGCATTTTAATTTTCCTCTTTTCTGTGTATGGCCTTTTATTCACTTGAACTTTTCACAAGATGATAGTTTTTTATTGATTCTGTCCGTCTTGTTTACTTTTATTATTATTAGCATTATTATTAGGAAGTTTCATTTAATTTTCTCTTTTTCTCTACTGATTTACCGGAAAACTTAACAAACCCGTAAACGGCCATAAAGGAGATATTCTGGAACCAATCATTTTTCATCGTTTTTCACTCATCTTCACGTATCACTCACTAGTATGTAGTTACAATAGGTTTTGCTCCAGTTCATCATAAAAGCATTTATTGTTCATCAATTTTCATTTTCACGACATTGTCGCCTATCCGGAGAGAACTTCAGTTTTATCTCTGGCAGAAGAATGCCGAAGGCTGGTTCAAAAGTCAAGCAGTTGAAAAACTTTCACCTCACCCAATTTGGAACGTTGCTCCTCACCCATCCCACCAGTTTTGCAAATGAAAAGTTATTATTCTATAACGTTTTACAGCACGATTGACTCGTATTGTTTGTGTATGTATTATCCATACATACACTTATATACGTATGCATCTTCTTCTTCGTTTTAACGTGCTTTTTTTTCCCATTTTCTGTATGGGGTAAGCACGATGCCTTCTTTACGAAGGTCTTGATTTGGCGTTTGGGGTAGGCCGTACCTCGATCGGTTGCCTGCCTGACATCGCTTACCCGGTAACGATGTGAACGTGTATCGTGCCAATCCCCAGCTCCCTTTCTCCCAGCGAGGAGAACTGGGCGTAGGTCGACAGTTCGAGACGTGAGGTGTCTGTTATGTTTTTAGGAGATGCTGGACTGGCTTTGTTTATGTGTGTATTAGTCTGTAACACCCATTTGCTTTTCAGCAAACCTATCCATTGATTACATTCGTAATCCCGGGGTGTCTACACGGATAGCAAAGTGTCCGCCTTCACTGACCAGTCGGCTGCGGATTTAAACCCGCGCCACAGACTTCTACGAAGTCCGTGGCCGCTGCCCTTCCGAATGAGCCACCGAGGCTCTACACTTATATACGTATGCATGTATGTATAAAAAATACTATTCTGCCTCGACGCTGCATAGTGTTATTGTTTTAGTTTAATAGATCAACTAAGCGCCTAGAAATTACACGTTTTAAATAAGTATATTTTTCCTATTGAATTCATATTAATGTAGAATATATATATATATATATATATATATATATATATATATATATATATATATGTATGTGTATATATATATATATATATATATATATATATATATATATATATATATATATATATATATATATATATATATATATATATACAAAGACAAAATCCATGAAGGTAAGAGAAACACTGAGTGCTATGAGGCCTTTCTGTCTTGTCGTCCTTTACTTAGCAGACTGAAGCTAAGTTTACAAAGAAAGCTCATATAAATGACAGGTGGGGATTACAAAGGAAAAAATATGTACATGGAATCCAACGGAGTTGAAGAATTAGTAGAACTGACAAAACAGGGTTCAATATTTAAGAGGTTTTACAAAGGATTGGGATCAACCATTCAGAAGCAGGGACAGGACAATTGAAGGTTTTTAGGAGGTGACTGACCACCAAAAAATGTTATGAAATTACAGCTCAATAATTCTCTTTTTTCTTTGCAAACAATAACAATTTTTGCAGGATGAACATTTTTATAAATAAAAAAATATATTAAACATATGAATACAGAGAAAATATATATAAGGTAACTAATTTAGAATATAGCCAGTGATTTTATCTTTTAGGCCATTCCTGAACATTTTTCTAATACAGGGGTCCAAATAATATATGCCAGGACTAAGGTAAAAATTACAGCTGGAGGTAAGCTGTACAAGAGTGGATTCCAAAAGATTTCTTGAAGAGAAATCTTTCGACCTGGCAATCACTGAATTTTCAGTCCAATTTATCCTGCGAGAGTTTTCATTTAAATGAATGAATATAGCATTGGATGTTTGTCCAGTTTTGACTGAATACTTATGTTGCTTAATACGTACAGTCAGCTTCACGGGAGTTGAGACGAATTACCACCGATGGAGAAATATGGTAACTCTCTGAAGTAGTAGCAGTTCCTGGATATGCAGTTTATGAATCCTTGCGCATAGACGTTCTGTAAGGAAGGCGCTGATTGGTAAACTCTTCTCTGATTTCTACATATTAGTTTCTCTGATTTTATGAGATATAGCTACCAAAATACGTAATTAACATGGTTACTGAACATATTCTCTCATTCTGCATGTAAAATGAAAAATCACAGCTCGGTGAATAACATCCTGAAATTCGTTGTAATGAATTTGTAAAGTAATTGTGTGTGTGTGTGTGTGTGAAGGGATAAAAGTTCTCTCATTTCGCTCGTTACAACACATTCTAAACGTATAAATGATAGGATTTTGACTGCCATTCCCGTCGTTTGCGAGTTGGATAGACCGTCTTTGCGAAGGGTTTGTCCGCTATCATGGTGAGGTCATTAGAGGTTGTTATCTAGAAACATAACCGTAATGAGCCAAACTCTAGTGTATCTGATAATAATGATAATAATGATAATAGTACTACTACTACTACTACTACTACTGCTACTACTACTACTACTACTACCACTAGCCGACTTCAGATTGTCATCGGGCAGCATTTCACCAGAGAATACAATTTGTCTGTTTGTTACAAGTAAAAAAAATTAAAAAAAATATTTTTTAATGAATGCCTAGGAAAAATCATATCAACCGAAATACTAAAAGGTGATATTTCAAAATATGATTAAGATATACGAGTGTATGACAGTAACCAATGGTAACTGTGTCTGTGATGTTTGTTTCTTCCTTTCTAGGTGAGGGGGTATTGTTTAACTAGGCAATTAAAGAGCGGTCTTGTTACTGGGTGTTATGATGTTCAGGTTATTTAGGTGCCTTATGATAATGTTATATCATTCAGATAAGTTTTATGTTACTTAGATAACAAATAACTTATCGATGAATTATATGACTTCAGATTAGATAGTTCAATCTCATAGGGAGTGAACTTGTTTTGTAACGGAGATGAGCTGATAATCACTAGCCAAAGCTGAGCCATTTGAATCTAGATCACGGAATGGAAAGACGCAATGAAAACATCGCTTTGCGTAGGATGATAGTCGGAATGAGCGAAAGTGGTGTGTCCCCGACGGAAATTGCAGCAGAGGGTGGACTTTCCAGAGCCACTGTTTATCGCTGGCTCAAGAGGTGGCAGGAGACAAATCAAATAGAAATTTCATTTTGGAAAATGATTTGAATTCAATACTTCCATATACGTTGTTTTCCACATGACATGATTTGGTAGTGATATTCTGATGGGCTCCAAACTTCATTTGCATATGCAGAAAACATTTCACGGGTGTATGGTGAAGCATCTTGTGCACTAAAAAATTAAAAATATATTTCTTGAATCCTAATATTTCCAGATGTTAGCATTATCCTCAGCACAAATCAGACATTTCCGTATCTAACATTATGAAATCCTAATGCACAGTAATCACATGACCGTTATTAAAAAAAAAAAAGGGGCGGGGGGTGGTTGAACAAGAGGAAGTTAGGAATTAGTAAGGGATCTTGGTAAAGATCTTGAAACCCAAAATACAACACACTGTAGAATGAAAATTGTAAAGCATGTGAAAACGATGTAATATATCAAAACGTTTATCACCAATGAAAGACAAGAAAAAAAGAGGGTGCATGTATAAAGGATACCAACTTCATGTGAGAGAACATAACTGTCCCTTTAAGTCTTGATTAATGAAATAAGACCTAGCACGATTGGAAAGATATAATTTTATTATCAAATCACTTTCTTCTATAAAGAAATACATTTTACTTTTTACATCAGATCTCTACAACCATAATGAAAGAACTTGATAGTTTACAAAGCAATGGCGAGATAGGGGATTCTACCCTACATTCTTCCCTCAACGGACACATTTACAGTGCTTTATAATTACGCACTCGAATACTTCGTGCTCTATAATCTAAAATAGTTATGATTAGCAGTAACGATTCACCGCGAAATAAGTGTCTTGTTAGAAACAAATCAATTTCTCTCGGTAAGCAAAAGCGTTTAATAATCGTTGGGGTCCGTTACTGGATGATAATCCTCATATTAGTATTACAATGGTAGATCAACTATACTCGGGGTGGTATTACAGTTACGATTTCTATATAACAACAGATCCTCATCCTGTGACTGCCTTTACTGAAAATGCAATGAAAACCTTATCGTGGAATGGTGTGCACTAACCGTTCGCAAAGAAGGCCAAGTTAACTCGCAAAAGCATAGTCGACTGGGTCATAAGGATGTGAATGGCAGTCAAAATCCTAATTTATATGTTAAGAATATGCTATAACGAGCGAAATGAGAACTTTTATCCCTTCACACACACACACACACACACACACACACACACAACACACACTTACTTTACAAATTCATTACAACGAATTTCAGGATGTTATTCACCAGGCTGTGATTTTTCATTTTACCTGCAGAATGAGAGAATATGTTCAGTAATCATGTTAACTACGTATTTTGGTGGCTATATCTCATAAAATCAGAGAAACTAGTATGCTATAACTATATGTAGAAATCAGAGAAGAGTTTACCAATCAGCGCCTTCGTACAAAACGTCTATGCGCAAGAATTCATAAACTGCATATCCAGGAACTGCTACTACTTCAGAGAGTTACCAAATTTCTCCATCGGTGGTAATTCGTCTCACCTCCCGTGAAGCTGACTGTACATGGTTAAATGTAGGATTTAACGCAGGTGAAAAGAATTTTAAGTTAGAGATTATAAGAAGAATTCTGAAATACTGAAGTTAAATTCTTGTTAAAGTATTAGGCGGCGGATGTTTTTAATGGGGTTGGTTGCCCGGGAGGGGGCGGCGGGGTTGGTCAGAAAGTGGAGGTCGTTTGGCAACAAATCTGGTTGACCGCATAAAGCTTTGAGATGCAAAGTTTCTTTTACCAAAAACATTCAGTTTGTTTAAACGATTTCCGCTTGCTAAGTCACTTCGATTCTGAATAACCTCAAGGGTCCCAGCGCTTTGCTTTTCGCCTAATTTCATATTCCATTCAGTTTAATACGTCACTAGTATAGGGTAATGACCATTTATTTTCACTACTATGCATGAAACCCCCGTAGGATGATAGTCCGCCAGTGCACCTCATGCGGTGCACTGTAGGCATTACTTAAGGTTCTTTGCAGCGCCCCTTTGTCCCCTAGCTACAACCCTTTCATTCCCTTTACTGTACCTACGTTCGTATTCTCTTATATCTTTCTTTCCACCCTCTCCTGTCAATTATTTTAAGAGTTTAACTGTGAGGTTTTTCTCCTGTTACACCTTTCAAACCTTTCTACTCGCAATTTTCTCTTTCAGCGCTGAATAACCTCATAGGTCCCAGCGCTTGGCCTTAGGATTTAATGCTATATTCTATTCTATTCTATCCATGAAACCAATTTAAAGACCATTAATTCTGGGGACTGTTTATTTAGGATAGTAACTATTACGGATAATATTGGCTTATTGAGTTTGTGAATTTGACACCGAACAGGAGATAGATGAACAAAACAGTCGAACTTCGTAATCAACGACGCTAGGGGGATTTTAACATGACTGCCGTTAGATTTGGACATTTTCAAGTGGGTGTATCATATGAATTGGTATTATTTGTGTTAATGGGTCTCTTTAATTGCTATCATTTCTGCTAATTACGAAAGTTAAAATTGTAAACTAAAGGAATTTGTAAATAAGTGAATGAGGAAAATACAGGTTATAAAAACCTTACTGGTACATACGCCACATATTATACAAATGAATTCTCAATACGGTTTTTAATAAACTGGTTGCTCTAGAACAGAATGGTTGTGGTAAAATGGTATTACCTTCTAAATACGTTTAGTTAATTGCAAAGAAACGAATCTGAGACACTGGTACCAGACACGAACAATAAGAATTATCGTGAAAGAATTAACCCTAAAATTATGGAGATTACTTACCAGGATGATTCTTAGTTTATTCGGAAAAAGGTAAACGCCACTCAGGGGTTCTTTAAGAAGACAATCTCGGGACGCTCCTTAAGCGCTACGATCTCCTGTTTACACATAACGACAAATTGTAACAACCTTTTCATTACAATAAATCGCTACAATTTATCGTAGCGTGTAAGCCGTGCTTAAGGCTGTTTTGACGCAAATCGTGCCGTCGTTTGATATGGGTCGTGCTATAAAGGGCAATAGATTTGCTAAGCGATTTTCATCGTAACAACGTTCTTTGAGGGGAAAGAAAGAGTTGAGGAATTGGAACTGGAGTACGCCAAAACCAAGCACTAGGACCTATGAGATCATTCAGCTCTGAAAGGAAAATTAACAGTAAGAAGTTGTGAAAATGTAACATGAGAACAACCGTGCAGCTGCACTGAGAAACAATTGTTAAAGAAGGTAGAAAGTCAGATGGAAGAAAGAGAATGTGAAGGGAGGCAGAGAAAAAGGAATGACAGAGATTGCAGCTAAGATCCGAAGGGACGCTGCAAAGAACCTTAAGTATATAATGCCTATAGTGCACCACGTGAGGTGCACTGACGTCGCTACCCCCCTATGGGAGAGTTGAGGAAGTGCTTAATGGTTCTTGAGTGAATATGAGCAATTCGCTTATCTTTATTACCCTGTATTTTCCACCTCTGGAACAGGTGTTAAAATTGAACTTCTACGATTTTTATATTGCAATGAATAGGAGTATATTTCATGTTGAATTCTTCCCTTGTTCTACCGTCCGCTATTGGTGGGTATTAAAGTAATTAGGAAGTAATGTGAACTGAATATGACCAAATAGAACACCTCTGGGCATATGAGAGCCTTTTTTTTTTTAGCCGCCTGTCATTTTAAGAAAAAGTTATTAACTTAGGTCCTACGAGAAAATAATTTTTTCCTTTTACATTACAATTTTATTTTATTTGCTAAATTATGTTTTCATTCTTGCCATGTTTTAAACATAATATAAAGTATTAATCCTGAGTAGCGAGTAGAGATGACGATGGCATTTTTTGAGACACGGCTGGTGGAGGGCAGGTTTGCAATTCGAGTCGATTTTCTTTCAGTATTATAACGTGATCATGTTCGGTTATCGATTACCATAATTGGATACAGTTGCTTTGAAGACCTATTTTCAGCTTTTATTCTGATGATACACGCGCGCACCACAGGCACACACACACACACATGCACAGGCACACACACACACACACATATATATATATATATATATATATATATATATATATATATATATATACTGTATATATGTGTATATATATACATATGTATGTATATATATATATATATATATATATATATATATATATATATATATATATATATATATATATATATATATATACACACACACACACAAACACACACACACACACACACACTGCAAGAGAGGGAGAGGCAGGGCGAGAGGGGTGGGATATAAAAATTCCGAATAACAGAGATCACTATATTTAAGCAATAAATGGACCGTGCTCGTGAACTCATTGCAAATTATTTTTTCGAGTTAACCTTTTCGTGCTGTTTTTATTTCGATATCAACATTAATTTTGCTGGTAGAGCAACCAATGACCAGTTGAGTTCATTAGCCATCCCGTATATATATGCTAACATTTTTGGGGGGGATTGCGTTAAAACAGAGAGATGTTTTCTGCTTCAGGGAAATGCAGAGTATCAGACTGCGCTGAAGTGTCATTTTGGGAGCAGGGACCTCTTTCGCTCTACAGGGATAGCGGTCCAGATGGTACTCCGGTTAATAAACATATTCTAAAAATATGAAATCTTTACGCATCAAATATTTGACCTTATGTCCATATTTGTATCAAAAAAGTACTTCGGTTTTTTACTCCTGTCTTGTTTTAAATCCATTGTGTTTGACATATCTGTACGGTATGTATAACAGCCTTTGTATACGAAAACATAGAAAAATACAAATTCCTTCGGGGTACTTTTTTGAAGTAAAAAATTGTTTAGTGTAAAATAATGATATCTAATTTTGTCCATATTTCATACTAGCACAAAAGTTTCACTGACTTAAATAATGCATTTATTCACTACCAATTGCAACATTAACTAAACATTAATACAACGTAAAATTCCTATTAGTGATATTGTACCCACACATTTAAGTCCTCACTTACACTACTGACACGCATTTTACAAGATTTTAACATGTTAATAATTGAGCGGGTATGAGCTTCGCCCTGTCACGTGTCTGTTCTACCAGAAACATTTCACATACATCTTGCTCGATAGCTTTGTTGAAATTCGAGTTTCATAAACTGTAACTTTTGGTTTGTGACACTAAACAGTCAGCGTAGTCAGTGGACTTCGGTTTAAAATTTCAGTGGCTTTAGAGATGTAGGCGATGAGTGCAATCGGTCTAAAAGACAGATGTAGAATGCAACAGGAATTTGTCTCATATCACGCTATGAAGAGAGGAAATAAAATCATTTGCTCAACATTTTCTGTCTCCTCATCTAAATAATTTCTAAACACCCTAAGGACGGAACTAAATTTCATCTAATAATATTGCTTTACTTTTTTCAGGCAGAACCCTAAATAAAGTCATATTAACGACAACGACTCCCAAATCGAAAAAAAAAATTATACACTCCGTATAAACTACAAATGAAATATCTTCTTTTAACGTGACATGAAGATTCGAGAATCTTGAACACCTAATCTCTTTCTCGGGATTCCATTACGCAAAGTGTGAACCGGACATCTGGGCAGATTTCCTTTGTTTTCTTTCATAGGACTGGTCGGGCAGCTGATTCCAAAGTTCTAGGGATATTATGCCGGAATTAGGAAGTCGTGGTTTTTTTACCTCTAGGAATCCAGAAGGAATGGGATTCAATGGCCCTGAAATGAAGTCTGAGCCCTCGATGAAGGATTAAAAATAAGAACATTTATTCTGTGAATGGTATGGGATATCTCTAGTAATCATTACTTGCTTTTCATTTCTCGGTCACAAAGAAAGTGGGATTTTTTTTACTTTCTGCTCATTCAAAATTCAGTCTGATAATTAAATATCTGCCTGACAACTTATAATCATTATTCTTATCATTATTATGTTCAATTTTTTTCCTGCTATTATAAATTTATTATTGGAAATGTAAGTGTTATCTATTGATAGAATATCAAGATCATTCATTCCTTAACACGGACATTTGTCGAAAAAATCTGATCTATCAAGCAAGGAATGAAATATTTCTAAAGCCAAATATTTCATGCAAGGAAAATCTGGAACGGGCTAAAGCAAAAAAAAGCAACCTGAAGCGTTTGCATGTCTAAAAATAATATGGCTGAGAGCTCAGTCCATCGCCAGCGTTCATCCGGTTGCTAAATATTTGCGTTCTTTACTTGCATAATTTTCGGTGGAATGTTTACACAGGCGCTCACGTAAGGATAAATATCTGTGCTGAAACTCCATATTACGTGTGATCAAGGTGTTTGTCTCCATGGTTATGAGGTTCAGTCACGCTTTGGTCTTTCAAGGTTACACCCCAGATGCAATATATATATATATATATATATATATATATATATATATATATATATATATATATATATATATATATATATATATATATATATATATATATATATATATTTATATTTATATATATATATATATATATATATATATATATATATATATATATATACATATATAAAATCTTGAAGCTACAAACGTCGCTTAATATCAAATTCATGCTACTCGAATATCTCCGATGGAGAATTATCACTGAAGGGAATTTATAAGTGATAAATGGATTGGTACTGCCGGGTCACGAACCCTCGACACAGAACTTATCCAGCAACTCCAGTCGACGTTACCACTGAGCTATCAAGAGAGTATAAGTGAATGCCGAGTCTGCTGTACTGTTTTTACCTGTCATGAGTGGGAAGTTGTACTTATCCTCGGCATTAACCCACCTCTGCCATGATAGTTCATTGGTACGTTTGGAACACGCAGCTCTTATGAAATTTTTTATCACACATGATTTATATACAACCATGAAGCTAAAAACGTCGCTTAATATCAAATTCACGCTACCTCGGGAATATCTCCGATGGAGAATTATCACCGAAGGGGAATTTATAAGAGATAAATGGATTGGTACTGCCGGGTCACGAACCCTCGACTCAGAACTTGTCTAGCAACTCCAGTCAATGTTACCACTGAGCTATCAAGAGAGGTATAAGTGAATGCCGAGTCTGCCATACTGTTTTTACCTGTTGTGAGCAGGGAAGTTGTACTTAGCCTCGGCATTAACCCACCTCCACCATGATAGTTCATTGGTACGTTTGGAACACGCAGCTCTTATTATGAAATTTCTTATCACGCAGTGATTTATATACAATCATGAAGCTACAAACGTCACTTAATATCAAATTCACGCTACCCTGGGAACATCTCCGATGGAGAATTATCACCGAAGGGGAATTTATAAGTGATAAATGGATTGGTACTGCCGAGTGGGTTAATGGTGAGGCTAAGTACAACTTCCCCGCTCACGACGGGTAAAAACAGTATACAGCAGCCTCGGCATTCACTTATACCTCTCTTGATAGCTTAGTGGTAACGTCAACTGGAGTTGCTGGATAAGTTCTGTGTCGAGGGTTCGTAACCCGGCAGTACCAATCCATTTATCACTTATAAATTCCCCTTCGGTGATAATTCTCCATCGGAGATATTCCCGAGGCAGCGTGAATTTGATATTAAGCGACGTTTGTAGCTTCATGATTGTATATAAATCACGGTATGATAAAAAATTTCATAATAAGAGCTGCATGTTCCAAACGTACCAATGAACTATCATGGCGGAGGTGGGATAATGCTGAGGCTAAGTACAACTTCCCCGCTCACGATGGGTAAAAACAGTACAGCAGACTCGGCATTCACTTATACCTCTCTTGATAGCTCAGTGGTAACGTCGACTGGAGTTGCTGGATAAGTTCTGTGTCGAGGGTTCGTGACCTGGTAATACCAATCCATTTATCACTTATAAATTCTCCTTCGGTGATAATTCTCCATCGGAGATATTCCCGAGGTAGCGTGAATTTGATATTAAGCGATGTTTGTAGCTTCATGATCGTATATAAATCAGGGTGCGATAACAAATTTCATATATATATATATATATGTGTGTGTGTGTGTGAGTGTGCATTTATACATACACACACACACACACACACACACACACACACATATATATATATATATATATATATATATATATATATATATATATATATATATATATATATATATATATATATATATATATATATATATATATATATAATAGGTATAAAAAAATCTCAAACCCTTATTCATTAAAAATGCTCGTATTCAGATACAACAATCCTACACTAATCTCCTTCAAAGTAGTGCCACACATTTCTATCAACGGTTCTGCCACTGTCAGAAGCAGCGCTGGAACGCCTCTTTTGAGATAGCACGCACTTGGTCTGTCGCATTCTGCATGATGATTGTCTTCTCTGGACTGAAATCTGGTCCCCTTTGCGTTAAAAGAACTCTGAGTTATTTGCATGTCTTATTTGACTCGATAAATCATTTAGAATGTTTAAATGATTCCTCTCTCTCTCTCTCTCTCTCTCTCTCTCTCTCTCTCTCTCTCTCTCTCTCTCTCTCTCTCTCTCTCTCTCTGTGGGCAGTGGGCAATTGGTAATTCCATCACGATAACGCACCCGCCTATTCTTCACATTTGATACAGTTTCCTGGGCAAACACAACACACCTGTGCTTCATCAGGCTCCCTACTCTCCCGACATGGCTCCCGTGTGGCTTCTGGCTTTCCCCCAAGCTGGAAATGCTCCTGAAAGGGGCCAGATTTCAGTCCAGAGATGACATCATGCAGAATGCGACGGAGCAGCTGCGTGATGTCTCAAAAGCGGCGTTCCAGCACTGTTCCGACAGTGGCAGAACCGTTGGGAGAAATGTGTGGTAGACCAAGGGGACTACTTTGAAGATTAGTGTAAGACTGTTGCATCTGAATATGAGTATTTTTTATGAATAAAGGTCGGATATTTTTTAACACACTTCGTATGTGTGTATATATATATATATATATATATATATATATATATATATATATATATATATATATATATATATATATATATATATATATATATATATATATATATATATATATATATATTTAGGTTTTTACTCTGACCTACTTACTTTATTCCTGGCTCAGAGATCCACCCCTAGGGTCTGTCTGATGGACAAGAGACTTACCATAACAATTATAGGTTCTGACTGCAATTGCTAGGTCAGGTAGAAACTCAAAGAAAATAGTTGGGCTGAAGTCCTTACTTTAACAAGGAATTGTTGCAGATAAGCACTTGGGTTTACTTTAACTGGAATATATTTACATTAAACACTTAAATCAGAAGAATGGTGAAATGATAGGCAGGTAAAACAAAGTTCTGCAAAGTGATCAAATATTACAGCAATTTCATACTGAAGATCTGTGGGTTTAATCCTCTTGAAAGGGACACTGTAGATTTGCTTACAGTGGCAAGGCCACAGCAAGGAGGACAAGACAACCAGTTGTTTTCGCAGCTAACGACACCATCTGCAATTGAGAACGTAGGCGGTTACGTCAGGAAATATAGCGATTTCAGGTAAATCGAGTGTTGCACGTATGGTGCCAAGATAACTCGATTCCTGTGCGAAATGCTTACATTAAAGTTACACGCTGTACTAACCAAGTCAGGCCTTTGTGAGAAATCGCACTTACGAAAAGAAAGTGAAATTCAGTAAAAGATGAAATGATACGTGACTGTTGAAAGAACCTCAACAACCTTAATAGCTTATGCATCTTGCCTTGAAATAAATCAGATATACAGACGATATTTAATCGAGAACTGATTGTTTGAGAAGCATAAAAGACAGCAGGTAGCAATTGGCGAAAACTGGTGCATTCCACTTTTAGTGCAGCAGATAATTGCATATTTCATAAGAATCGTTCAGATAGTGAAACAAGCATGAAATTTTGCACAAGTGCTCTTTAAAGTTCCTCTATCAGAAAAGGGCGCTGGCCACGCAAAAATTTAATATGGCGGCCAAATTCCAAGATGGCGGCCAGTATCGACAGATTTTGGCTAATTTTTCACTAGAATGGCATGTATTTGCTTCTAGCAATATGGTAAAGCTCTTCCATACTATTTCTTGTGAATATTATGTTTCTGTAGCTTCCAGTACAGTTTACCTTTAAATATGGGGGCTATATGGCTGCCAAGAAAAGGTAGAAACAATAATTATAATGAGAAATAATGTCCGTTCAACAATTATCGTTTTAAGCATGGATCTTGGTTTCTGTGGTTTTAGATCCTAATGAGGCCATCTCTTTCGAATAACTCATCAATTTTGAAGGAAAATTAATAAATGTAAAAGAGTGTATGTCTGCACACAACCAGGGCACACTGGTGACATCATCTGATCTTTCAGAGGCAGTTATCATTGCTAAAGCAGCAAATATTCTCAGAAAGTCTATACTTGATCATCAGTCACGGTTTGATGGCACATTTTCTGAGGCTTGTGTACGAAATTCTGTGCCTCCTCTCCTGCTCCAGTTTGTAGGGATGGTTGAGCATGGGGCTGACATCAAGTCACAGTTACGATTTGGAGCATCAAAGTCAGACCAGGCCATTGCACAGCTCATGCAGTTCAACTGCTACTCCTGATACAAAGAGGGAGCAACAACTCATAGACACTCCAAAGACAGAGAAACACCATTCCCAGTCTACATGGGACTCTCAGTCTATGCCAAAACCAGGAAGAGAAACCTGGTTGAAATGCTACATCAGTATGGCCTCAGTATCTCTTATGACAGAGTACTGGAGGTCTCTGCACAGTTAGAGATGCCACAGTTAGCAAATATGTGGAGGAGGGTGTGGTCTGTCCCCAGTACTGCGAAAAGGGTTGTTCACCACTGCAGTGATGGACAACATCGACCACAACCCATCTGCAACTACTGCCACTACCTCCTTCCATGGAACTAGCATCTCCATATTTCAGCACCCCACCAAGGAGAACACTGACAGGAAAGACAGCAACTAAAGTTTGCACCTGAGAAAGTGAGGTCGGTGCCTGAATTGCCGGACACATTCACAAACATCTCACCAGCTTCCTTTCAAACAAAGAACCCTGTGCCACCAAACACTGCAATACCAAAGCCACCCACAGATATCTTGGGGCCACAGCTTGCACTGGAGTATCAGTGGCTAGACAAGGTCATAGTCACCCAGGAAATAGATGATGCAGTGAATCTGACGTGGTCAGCTCATCACGCTTCAATGAAGAGAAGCCCAGAATTTGAAGTAACCATAACTTCATTGCTTCCTCTCCTGCGTGATCAGGCTCATTCTGTTGCTACGATCAAACACGTGATGCAGAAAGTGCAGGATTTTACTTGGCATTCCAGTGCCACCTTTCTCACCAGGTTATGTCATAGCAAGGCTTAAGTTCAAGCGGGCAGTATATACCTATTTTCATGGAGAAGACTCATACTTTTGAATAAAGGGACTTTCTAGACATTTTTCTATTTGAATGAGCATTGCAGTAAAACGGATGGAAAAAAATGCAGTCCTGTTAATCTGTGTTTTAGTGAAGAACCTTCTTTGCACCAATCACTCTAACTTCTGCTTCTCAGGAGGGAAATATTATCAAAGGATCTAGAATCATTATTATGTGATTTGTGCCGGACGTGTATGTTGTCACGATGGGCCACAAAATTTGTAGAGGTTCCCAAAGTCAAAAACAAAAATTTAACGTGAAACCGGCTCTCTTTCCATCCAGCTGTGGAACACATCCAAACGTGATTGACGCATAGCTACATCAGAGGTCCATAGTGCTGAGGATCCCTGGTATTTAATGAATACACGAGAAAACCTAATCTTATTTAGAAATATCATATAAATTTTTATGCTAGTAAACGAAAACCAATTCTCGATATATCTATAACATTAAGAAGATAACTGATGAGGCCTCAGAAGTGGGAGGAAACAGATTATGACAGAAAGGAAGACATTTTCTTTAGGCTTTTTTATCTTTCAATTTGTCCCTTTTATCTTTCAATTTGTCTCTATACTAAAACTAAATCAGTAATAGTATTTACTTTGAGATTTAGACATTAGCAAGAAAAAAGAAAAAAAAAAAACTTCAGACATCATCTTGCTAGCATATGATGTCAGTGGGAGAAATTACTCACGTCCATTCTTTGCGCTTCTCTCTCAGTCGCTTAAAGACTGCGACGTCACTCCGAGGGAGAAGTGGGATAACCTTCAGAATAAGCGACTCTTTAAATTAATGTCTCCCTCTGTCTTTTCGTTTCTTGAGGAAATAGAAAAATTCTCGAATATGTTTTCCAACCAAGAGTCTAAGACAAATCTGTAATTTACAGTTTAGAAGCGGAAATTGACTTCGAATATTGTCTGTATTAAGTCTCCTATTAACTTGATTTTCTCTCTCTCTCTCTCTCTCTCTCTCTCTCTCTCTCTCTCTCTCTCTCTCTCTCTCTCTCTCATGAAATAAAACCCTCTTACCATGAAAAATTAAAAGTACTTGCTAGAATCACTACTTTTTATATAAAAAACAAAGCACGATACCCAAAACCTTAAGTTACATTTTCTGAAAAGAAACATGATTTTCTTTCACATCAGAGTTGGAATGATATGAAAGGCGGTCATCACCAAATTATGACCAAGGACCCAATCACAAGAGTGGTTGCCTTGGAAAAATAAAAAAAACTCATATGGCCCAGGAAGAGGGATTCGTTTAGGCATACATCTCTTCGTCCTCAACATCGCTCTATAGCCTCAACTAACGAATATCGCTGTGGAGGATATATTAGCCTCTTTTCCCTCTCTCCTTTCAGTGATTGTAAATCAGCAAGAAGGTGAAACAGACACGCAAGGCTACCCTAATATTTGACACTTCATCATTCTCTGATAATTACAGTGAGAGACGCAAACACAAACACTCGCTTACACAAATAACTTTGATATTGTACCACAGTTCCTTGAAGACTACATGGGTTAAGATAGTGCAACTGGACATCTCACTCTGGCTGGAATTAAATCGTCGTCCTACTCATCAAAATATGATGTGTGTGAAACTCGGAACAGACAGACAGGTAGACAGACAGCTATGGAGCTTGAAGACTCAATAGGGTCAGAGAATAGTCCAGTCATTTTAGTCATATTTTAGTGAAATAAATGAAAAAAATCATAACAAGCTAAAATTTTGCACATGACTTCTTTAGACACTTAGAAATAACATATCAAAAGTCCCCATTGATCCACCTTGAGCTTTGTCCGCCATCTTGGAAAATGGCTGCCAAATTTTTTTTTTGCTTTTTTTCATGAAAACGGTTAGTCTGACGAAAATGACTATTCAGTACATTATTAAAGCTCACCAAATTCTCTACAAAAGAGGTTTCATGCATATGTACTCTACAAGTGATAGTTTGCAAGTTATATCAAGTTTTTGCGAGCACAATATTTTAAATTCACTTTTTTTCAACACCACCCATGAGGTAAAGTGCGTAGGCGTTTTTTTTTAATGTGGTTTCCCCTTTAGGCATAAATCCACAACTATCTTGACACTCTCCTTGTCACATATACAATTTCTTACACTAAATCTGTGATCTTAACGATTTCCTTGGACGCTCTAGCGGCTCCACTGAAGTAGAAGTAGATGGTAAAACACTTGATTTTGCCGTACCTGAATTATTGACTGGTTCTTCACAGCTAATTTCCTGTTGGTTTGCATGACATATTTCTTCTGGTTCAACAGATTCTTCATGATCTTCATTGTCACTTTCATCAGTATCACGTGAGGGAGTCTCCAGTTCATCCATTAGTTCTTCCTCGGATTGGATTATAGAGTTTGAGCAAGAAACCCCTCAACAACATACACATACGATGGAACATTTTAGACCCCTTTTACACAGCTGCAGTTCCGTACACAGTTCTTTGTGCATGTGCACGATATCAAATGTAGCAACTTCTCAGGTGCGGGTGGTAATTCTGTGGTGACAGGAACCAAGCCATCAGTGCCTTTATCCATCCCCACTGCTCAGGGGTAGTGGATTGCTCTGCCATAGTTGAACCTGATGGTACACACGAAGAAAATGTTGTTTTGATGCTTCTGCTGTTGGGGAAGTCTTTCAAGTTTTACTTGCCTTTTACAACGTACTGTTGCTCTCATAAAGCACTTCAATCGAAATGAATTTAGCTCAAATTCTTCATTAGGACCTCCATATAGGCAATAAGTAACTTCTCTCCTGCATCAGCCACTGATTTCTGTGTTGATGTCTTGCTATTAAATACATCTACATGCTTTCTTAGTCTTTCTTTGTTCTGTAAAAAGTCTGAATAGTTTAAGCTTCCCTTGTCCGAAGAGAGACGAAACTGTGTCACACCCACTGGCAGCATGAATGAAAAGAATGTAATCCTTTAGTGAACCAAGTGAAGCTTGTAGATCAGAAGGATTGTAGTGTCAGGAAGGCACTTTTCCACGACCAGGTTTCAAGAAAGTAATATTTCTGCTTTCTGGTGTCAGTGCAGTCAGAAGTATAAGAAGGTCAACATCTTCTCCAACAACAGCGATGGTGCTCTCAGAGTTCAAACACTCTCGTATAGCTGTCTGTATAATTAATAAATCTGCATCATCAGGTGCTTGTTTCACCGAGATACCATTTTCAGCTGGTTTTCTGGACAACTGGCTGATAAATCGAGATTTGTTATGCTCATTTGATAGAATTTTTCTTGACTAATGCATGCATACTTTGGTGTTGGGTTAAAAAATCGTATCAGTAGTTTGCAATGTGCGTGATCTGCGTTGTCTCTCTGCATACTTTGTACTAGATTTTGAGTCACCGTATCCATCAAACACAATGAGTGCCTTTGTGTGGTAATACTGTTTGATGTATGAGATGTATGCCTCATAGACCTCATCATAAGTGAGTCCTTGAATGTGTGATGGCCACACAACACGATGAAGTAGAAAACCTCCATCTACAATGAAAACTGCTTCATCCAGATACTGAAATGTACTAGTACTCTTATCATTGAACACACTATACATTGCAGCTTTGTTGGTCTTTCTCATGCCCTGTTTAGTAAATAATGCAGGTGGCATTGGGGCAAGCCCAGTACTGAAAATAATCTTGCAGATCAGCAGTACTAGTGTCTAATGTATGTATTATTCTTTGAAACAGAAGAGTTGTATCAACAGGAACAATATCTTCTCGTATTGTGACACTTGAGTTTATTGTTGCCAGAGGTAACACACGGTTCTTAAAGAATGATTCAATTTTACCTCACCGAAAGCTTGTCCAGTTATGGCATTCATAGACTCCAATCCAATTTCATAGCTTTTGTAGCAGTTTATTTTATTATCACCAGTTATCCCAGTTGCAAGTGACATAATTTCCTTATTGTCTGAAAAGGGTGGATGAGACAGAAACCACTGCAAAATCTTTTCTGTATCTTCATTATCTCTCACAATCCTTGAAGGTCGTAGTTCAATGTGCTGTTCACTATACGAACTTCTCAATCCACAAAACTCCTCAACTTTGGTGCACATTTCACATGTATCTGGTATGCCAAGAATCCACCGACTCAATACACTATCGGTTATCCCTCGCCCATGTGTCAGCCCTCCTGAGGTCTTCATGGTCCTCATTAGCGTTTGTTCAACAGTAAGATCTGACCACAGACCAGCCCAATTCTTGTTTGAGCGCCTGATTGTAAAAAATCCTTTCTTTGTAAACTTGACAAAATCTTCATCAGGCATATGCTGGTGTAAATCATGCATATCTTGCAAGTATAGGTGGCACGATTTTGCATAAGCTAAGTGACCGGCTGCATGAAAGTAAGGTATAAACTCTTGAACACACAGTAGGTGTAATTCCCAATTTCCTAGTCTTTCAGCCTCTATATAGTGTAGCATCACAGTCACCATCTGGAAATATTGTATCCAAAGCATTGCTGTTTTGCCCCTTAAGGCAACTTCTTGCACATGAGTGTTAAATTTCTTTACAATGCTATTTATGATAGCCGATTCCTTTACTGATGTTGCAGTCAATGTTTTGTTATCATACTGCTGAAGCATGGACTGAACCTCTTGTTTATCCTCATCAGAAATGGTTGCACCATCTAAAAGAAGCTGGCCCAATGCAGCATATGTTAACAGATGTGCTCGAAGGGCTCTGGCAAAGCTGTGTCCTGTCATCATTTTGTCTGTAGATTTAGGTGCATAAACTGTCTCCCCACACTTCTTTTAATCCACTACCGGCCATGATGTGCCCAATAGAACCCATAAATGACATTAAGAGATGAAAACCACCTAGTCGCACGAAAACATTACCTAAATTCAAACTGTTTTCAGTAGAGGACACAATCTCTCTTGCCTTCCAATATAGTGGCTGGTCAAAAGTAACACATGTCACACTCTTACTCGCTTTTCTACATGAATCAGATGCAAAATGTAACACGCTGTTTATTGCATCAGAAGAGGTAGCCTTTAAATCAAGGAAAGGCAAGAAGCGAATGGATGTCGTATCAAAGTCCTTGCTATTATTGATAGCATCCATAAATCCATTCCAGTGTGGAATATCCTTAAATTTCATCCACTTCCCACTGAACCATAGCAAATGACGAGATGACGTTGTAATTTTTTCACTAGGATTTGATGTAAGTTTCTTTAGATCCTCAATTTCAATCCTTTTCAGTCCACTTTCACTATAACTTGTGAAGGGTTTCACTGTTATAGATGAACACGAAGAAATTTCTCTAGCAGATGGCATTTTTTTTTAGTCTTTCAATTACTTCTGGTTTGATCATTGAGCCTGCTGGTGTTACACATTCAATGCCTCCCATGCAGTGAAATGTGAAACCCATCTATTGTGTGCACATCAAAATCTGCATTATCAAAAACAAACTGCATGAAACTATCAGGCAAAATATTAGAGGGGTAGTTTTCGTACAAGATGCTTCTAAGAGTTGTGCTTCATTATATCCAGTAGAGAATCCCAGTTTATGTACCAGGGTCTTGATCCAAATTTCCTGTGTACGTAAACAGCTACTCCGAGTAGGATCGGAGAGACAAATGTTCTTGGACGGACTGCTTGCAGGATTGAATGAGCTATAGCAGAGCATACCCTGTGTTTGTTGTCTGTATCTCCCTTCCCTCCTTTGTCAATTATTTCATGTAATAAAACTTGAAGAGAATCAGGTATGTTGTTTTCAACATTATTAAAGAGTCCCTCAGGAGAAGGATAGTTGCTGGAGTAGTACACCTTTGACTTGATGTCCTCTTTAATAATAGCTGCTGCAGTTCTAACAATCCTCATTCGCTCTTCTTTCTCACTGTGGAGTTTTTCATTATACCAAGAATTACATAGCAATTTATCTCCTGATTTGCGGAAACATACAATGGGAATCTTTCTTTGGAGGGTAGTTATGATAACATCATTTCCATACTTTTCTTGTAATTTGGTTTTCAGATAGCTTCCACTTGTCCTGCAAGATTGGTTCTGATGCATCACATCTAACAATTCCTGCAAAGAAAATTGACAGTCATCACTGTCTTCCATATATGAACAAACTTTCTCTAAGCCAGTTTCTATATCTTCATCACCGGGCCGTCCACGTTTACCTGACGGATTTAAGTGTTGCTTCGAAAAAAACTTGGAGCTACATGACCTATGGTATCTTGCTTCTTCTGCAACCAAACAATGAACACCAACTATAATTGCTTTTACTTTTTTGCCCCAGTCATCATTACGATTGATGCATTTATCCAGCACATTTTTTCCAAAGTCTAAGGTCATTACTCTACTAACTACTTGCCGTCTATGGAGAAGTTTTTTCTTTTCCTCTTTTCACAGCACTCTTGAAAACAAAATATACACTTTTTCTTGAAATCAAACAGTTTCTTTTGATCTAATTTTCTGTTTAATAGGTGACCCTGTTTCCTCCTGGTCAGTTGTATCTTTTTTATCAGCTGCTTTTATACTCTTTTCTCTAGTATAGTCTTTTCTGCATTTTATGTGTACTTGAATAGTTGATCAATTAACCCACTTTTGCCACTTATCATCTCCTCTTTTCTTACTTGCTTCAACAAGTGTCGACATACCTTTCTTAACACAAACATTTTCACTTTCTATTAAGCGTTCTTCGCAAAGTACACATAATTCACTTTGATCTGTGGTTCCTTCCATTTTTAAAGTATATTCTGAAATGAAAACAAAACAAAAAGGATAACCATTTAGAAAATACTATAGTGCAAAAAAAAAAAAAAAAATAGCCAAGTATCAGATCAAAAGCAAGTGAATAGCCTAAATTCACATGGGCATGCTCACACAATTTAATATGGTTACAAAACCGAGAATATCATTAAAACTATCATTCATAGCAAAAATATGCATTGAACATCTTTTGTAGAAAATATTATGGTGAACAATAATGTATAAGGCAGTTATTTTCCTAAGATCAATGGTTTCCATGGAAATAGCGAAAAACTGAAATTTGGCGGCCATTTTCCAAGATGGCGGACGAAGCTCAGGTGTGGACGGATGGGGACTTTTGATATGTTATTTCTAATTGTCTGTAGAAAACATTCTCCAATTTTCAGCTTGTTATGAATTTTTTTCATTTTTTTTTTTAATTTGACTGGACTAGAAGGGGAGAAGGAAATCAAAAGGATGGACTCACATGCTGACGCACACTTCGGCCTATCTATTGCCGTCTGAAACTGAAGCGCATAATAATCAGAATTTTTTTTTTTTATTATTCATGAATGAGTTCCGTTTGTAAGCATTCAGAGAATATTTTCAAAGGTATTTCCAGATATTATAGAATGTTTATTTATTCAGGACGGAGGGAAACAATGCTGTTTTGGAATGATTTGCTAAATGTTTAAGGGGTTTAACTGAATACGAACGTGTTATTATTTAAGAAAAACTCTTTTCTTTCTGGTTAAAGGGAATGTTTTTATGAGAAAATTACAAAGTAATATGCATAACTTCCAAAAAAAGGGATTTTGTCCTATATTTACTCCTTAAAAAATACGTGAGTGTTGGGGGAAAGCTTATCTGGAAAGCAGGTCATTTGACAAACTAGCGAGTGAGCAAACGGCCGACGTTTTTGCATTCCTTTGTTCAACTTTATTTATAGAAATGTCCACACGAAAAGCAGAGATTATTCTTTGACTTCCTATTTCATCTCTCTCTCTCTCTGGTGTCCAGCCTCTTTACGGGCCTGTGCCAAGTAGTGGAGGTGGTAAAACAATTGTCATATTATGAGAGTACCTGCGTCAGGACTGAGGGATTGTGCTCATTCCTTCATGACCTATTGTGCCTCCTTGTACCCTCACAGTAAAGCTCGTCCCCGGTGTCCTTTCGACGCTAGCATATCGCATTCGTAAACTAGAAAGACTTCCTCTTCATTTCAGGACCTGTTTTCCTTACTCTGACCGGGGTGCTAGGAAGAAACTGTGAAAGAACTCCACCGTTAATCTGGAGAGGTTGCCTGTTTCCATGCAGGGAAGGGTCGAGGGGAAAGTGAACGAAATTTCTGTGATTTGAGAGACTCCGGTATTTGCTTTTATTTTCCAGTGGCTTTGTTATGGTGGATAATCCTCAGTTCGTTACTGTTTGGGCTATTTGGTGGTCGGATGGGCTACTTGGTGGTCGAAGGGGCTATTTGGTGGTCGGAGGGGCTATTCACGCTGAGTCAGGTGCAGTAACTGTAACTCGGACTACTACAAGGCACCATGGTATCGGTTTACTTGAATATTTCTTGTCTGCAGAGAAAGTCGTACATTACCAGGTCTTCCGTCGCGCATCTTGGTAAATTCCCGAAGATCGATCCCTGGTTATTGTGGGGCACAACAAGAGCATCCAGGGGCCGTGTTTAGATAAGTTACCGCTATCCATAATTCATTCAAAAAACATCAGTCTCTCTCTCTCTCTCTCTCTCTCTCTCTCTCTCTCTCTCTCTCTCTCTCTCTCTCTGCAAGTGAATGTTCCCATTCACAGGGATATCGTAACTTCTCAGTTGATGCCTTTGTATTTTCGTTGGAAATCCAGGCGCAATATCTCTCAATCGCATGGTAAACCATTTATTTATTTATTTATTTTATTTTTAAAGTGAGAATTTTCTAAACCAGACATAATTCATTGAACAGACGGGCAACTTTAGCGCTCAATTAGAGTAGCAGTGCTATCCGTTGTTAAAACTAGTAGAGACAAGATGGCTTTGTGAATCATATTCGTTTAATATTTCTACCTTTGCTAATAATTCTCAAATTATTTTCCACGGTTTGAAAAACCATAATATATAATTCAATTCAAGTCTATAGTTTTCGGAACGTATTTTGTTATTCCCTGTCCATCGTTCATATACAGTATGTAAGGAGAATGGAGATGTTTTCTCAACTTCTTAGTGAGATGCAGAGTTCAAAAAACGTCGATTTTATGTTTCTGTTTTTATATTTGGACAGTTCCCCGAATTATATAAAGGTCATTGTGGAACTAAACCTTAATTATGATATTTCCAAACCCGGATGTTCTGCTAAACTCATTTAAGAAACATGATTTTTCTTGTCATAAATAATGCGTTCATTTGAAGGCCTTGCACCAAAGGTTCGTCTTTCTAAACCACTTAAGAAACAAAACATTTTATCTTCTTTGCCAATGCTTTAGAGTTTCTATTGTTCCCACTGAGTAAACGATAAAGAGCCAGACTGATCATTAATCATTCCAGGATAGAAAGGCCTTTACTCTTTCATCTTTAGCACAACCTCCATCACCTCAATCCTCAATTTTCCATCCATCAAAGCCAAAGCTTTTTTACAAAGGTTTCTGTTATTAATCCTCTGAATGAAGCCTTTCAGTCATTCATATTTTACCTGCTTTGGAATGATCTGTATATTCTCTCTCCAGACTCTGAGCCTAGACGAGCCTCATCCGTCGTATCATTATTCCTTTAAATGCATTTCTCATAATTTTTTTTTTATATCAAGACTATTATAAAAGTGATGAGTTATGTATGAAGCTTCCGTGAGAAATCGTGGATTAAACCTAATGATTCTTGTAAATAATGACAGACTTCGCAAGTTTTATTTTATTTCGTTTCTCTGAATTATTAGAATTAAGCAATTCAACTAGAAGTATGAATTAATGTATTTATTTATCCTATGGTTAATGCGTTATCTGGGCTTTCTGCGTAGATGACTTGAATTGTTTGCTAATAAAATGTACATTAGCAAAGCCCTTCTCGATCCACTTTTTTTTAATGTGACTGAACATTGATCAACATAAAATGGAATTCCAAAAGGATATTGGTTTTTCGTGAGACACTGGCAGCGAATAATTCAGAAGCGTTTCACGTTAGACAGTTAAAAGGAACCTTGATATGAAGAAAGTTACATTATCACATTATGATGTTCCTTGTTATATGCATAAATTCAAAGATCTCTGAAAAATCTTAATTGTAAAAAAAAGTTCTTTCCTTGTGAATGCTCAGTAGATTTATGTACATAAAGAGAACGAGGTTAAAGGAGACAGTTCCTCTCCCTCTAAAAGTATTTGGAGGTCAGTAGTTCCCTAATTTAGGAATCTTGTAAACACGAAACACAATACATTGACTTTCCGCGACTGAGGCTGAAATAAGGGAGTAGCAAGAACGCGGCTTCTTCCTTGTAGGAAGTTGTTTATTTAACATTTTTATTATATATTTAACGAATGTGATTGGTCTCATAAATGTATATTTGTATGATTTTCCAGTTGATACCCTGAAGGTCATCACAACAAATTGCATGCAAATATTACTACAAGTCACTTTTTCGGTTTTTTCTGTGTCATAAGAAACAATAAATGCGGACACACTAGTACCGTTTTCCTTCCTCTTTCTGGCTTTAGGCGAACCATCATCGTTTCAATAGTTAAAATCAACATCCTATGCAATTAATTGAAGGAGTCAGTCATACGCGCCTGTGTTACGGAAATATTAATCGCCCTCTCCCTCCCGTTTGTTGCAGACCATTAAAAGGAATGCAGGTGCAACTGCATTCCTTTTAAAGTTTTAATAGTTCATTAGTTTTTTCACAGAAAAATAGATATGTAAATCACAACTCCTCAACCACACCACACCACCCGGCCCCGCCACGCTTTCCTTTGCTTTCATTTTGCGTCATTGCAGACTGTTTTTATTGTTCAAATGTTATTAATTATATTAATATTAATAATATTGGTCACTCCCTTATTATTTCATTGTCTGATACAGTGGGAGCTTTGTACATCTCTTCATTAATTAGAAAATTCCTCGTTCTTTCTACAATCTTAACAGGCTGCAGGAATTCATAAATATATGTTATTTAATAGACATATTTGACACAGTTTTCGAACTTATAAGAAAATGGATTTTCTTAAGGGCTCAACAAGGGATGGAGTACTCTCCCGAACTGGACTATTCGGAGACTGTCTAGTCCCTCCGTTGGCATGATTTGGAATTCTCATCCTATTTTCGTGTTCCTTTACTAATTTTTCTTAATATTTCTTGGGCCCCAATGAAATTGGCAAAAAAGTGGGTTCATATTCACCACTGTAGCAAAATCTTGGACATTTCAAGGGAAATGAGCTGGTGCAACTTACGAAAGTCTTGTGGAAAAACCGCAGAAAGTATCCTTTTATTTCGTCTGCCAATGGACGTCATCAAGTGGTAATGAGACAGAATATCAACTATCGCGCCAAAACTGTTTTATGCATCGTCTAATGGATGAGAGTATACACAGTATAAACCATCTGTCTAGCTTAGTAAAAGGAAGATATTTTCTTTCAAAATGAATCCGGTCCCAACTTCATTCATGCTGAAGCGCTCGATATTGTTTGGGGAGAAGGTCCCCAAAGTCATTCATCATGTCACATCTCCGCCACCATTAAAGGTGGCGAGGCGGGAACTCGAAAAGCGTCCTCCACCCGACACGATGAGGCGTGCAGAAAAGGCTCCCATGAATTATTCCAAGAAGACCATGAAAACAAACAGGGAAAAAATTGAGGATTCTACCACGTGCCACATAGTTTACGAAGTCGTGGAGAAAAAGCTGGACAGACACGTGGAATGGATTAACCCCCTTCATGAACATCCGAAGAAGAAATTATGCAGCTGCGAAGGTCACATGGAGGCGACGCCCGCGGAACGAGAACTGATATCCAGGTCACAGGTCAGGATGAGAAGTAAGACATTTACGATCGTGTGCTTATGTATACGTCTGACATGTATTTTTTTTTTATTATTATTATTCGGTCCTTGAAGATGGAAGCAGACGAGCCTCTGAAAGCTTATAAATAAAAATCTTCTATTTTGAACTTTCTGCACCACTGAGACCCTCTGTGAAACTATATATATATATATATATATATATATATATATATATATATATATATATATATATATATATATATATATATATATATATATATATATGTATGTATATATATATTGTGTTGAAATTTATAGGAAGACTTAAAATTTTAAATAACCATTAGAGATTAAATAAAAATCAGAGTTTATCTAATAATTTATTTACAAGAAAACTTGCCCCACCATTAAAATTTAAGGGTAAAGAGAATAGCACTTTACGAATTACACAAATGGCAATTTATGATGGCTGCTGTCGATAGATTCTGACGACTTGCAAACGAGCAACTTCCAGAGACCTATTGGCCTATCAGGAAGTAGGATGTAATCCCATTTGCTAATCTTCCCAATTTAACACCTCCAATGCGTCTATAATCAAAAGGTAAACAGTTGTTAACGACTTAACTATGAGGTTAGAAAAATAGAAGCAGGCTCTTACTCTTACTCAAAAAGAAAAACAAAAAAGAGAGAACCATTGAACAACATAGTTTTGTCATTAAGAATAATAAAATGAAATTATTTCTAGACAATGCAAAGGATTTATTATTTTAACGGGTAGCGAGAAGACCTATTTCCGTGAAGGAAAATAATGGGAAGCTACATGGGCGTGAGACGTTACACCAACAAAACCGACCCACCTGGTAACTTTTCCCATCTGGCATAGACGAAATGCTGTCTTGGTGAAAGATGACAAATTCACGATCCTGCTACTCCAAGATGGTAAGAGAAGCATGATTCCATCCGGCAAACCTTTTAAAGGTTCATTTCTTGAGGAGTCTTCATCTATCCAACAATAAAAGTAAGCTTGGCAAGAATTGCCAAAGTTCCACTGAAATACACTTTGTTCACGTTGAAAATTTTGAGAATACTGCTCCTCTGTCGAGAGCTCAGTGAAGAAGACTGGCTATCTGTTGAGAGCTTGAAGACTTTCACGGTTGAGTGTTGGAAGAAGACTGGCAGAATACTCGAAGAATACTACTTTTCCCAAGAACGTTGATGAACAGTTCAACTTCTGAAACGAGTGTTCAAGGAGTATTCACTTGTTCTGGGAGGAAGTCGAAACTTGGGAATATGGAAACAATTTTTAGGTCATTTTGCTTTTGTAACGTATAAGGAAAACAAATAAAGGTTTAAAATCTGAAATGTTCTAATTTACACGCCACATTTTATTGATCTTAATAACAAAAACCATAAAACAAATTTTACCACAAAAAAAAAGGTCCATATAAGCAAATTACGACTTAAAAATGTACAATACGTGTTATGTACTTATTACATAAAATGGAAAAGATTTTCCAAAGGGAAATTTTTCCATACTGGCAGGAGGGGATTCAAATTTTATTTAAATTTGAATTACATAAAATGGAAAAGATTTTCCAAAGGGAAATTTTTCCATACTGGCAGGAGGGGATTCAAATTTTATTTAAATTTGAAGATCATAAATAAATGAAATATAAACAAAGCACACCACCACCAACAAATTAGGAACTACAGCAAAGATAATCTCAAAATCTAAAAAAATAAAAAATAAAAAAAAAACCTATGCAGTTTCAAAAATATCAAACAAGATCCTGAGAAATTAAGTCTGTAGTCCTTTACGACTCTCCAGAGCAGCGGCTCTTGAGACCTAACTATAGGAATATCATCCTTACTTTGAAGATTGTTGTGAGGAGTTTCAGACTCCTCTGAAAGTATAGGACTTAAAATTGGAATGAGATTCGAAGCATGCCTTTTAGTTACTTCCCTAGAACAACCTTTCATCATGGTTGCTCCAGTAACTTCACCACTTTCATTAATTTGAATATCTTTAACTATGCCCATTGGATAATATTGTGGCTTAGACATAGGCTCTTTAATCATGACAATATCCCCTTTCTTTAAAATTGTATGTTTTACAGGTTGGAATCTGTTCTTTTATCTGTTGCCTGCTTAATGAGAGTACTCAGAAATTCACTTTCATATAATTGTTTCAGTCTCTCACGAACCCTTCTTAATTTCCCATAATTATCCAATATAACACGTGATGGATCATCTTTAAACCAGTCAGGATCAGGATCTACCTCCTGTAACTCTGGAATTATATTCAGAGAATTCAGATCATAACCCTTTAAAAGTAATTCTGGAGTAATAGGTTGTGGAAGAGCTTCACCAATGGATGTTCTAAGTTCTTCTTTAAAGGCAATTGGTCTTCGATTAATAATGTGTACGGTTTGAGCAATGAGAAACTCAAAATCCTTCAGAGTTAACACATTATTTCTAATGGCTCCATATATTAAACTCTTACTCATTTTTACACAAACTTCAACTAATGAACCAAGTTCACTTTGACCTTTATAAAATTGTTCAAACTTCAAAGACTTAACACCAGACTCTTGAAAATACCTCTGAGTATCAAAATCACTTAAAAATGTTTGAATTTTATTTCCTGCAGCAACAATTTGTGTTCCTTGATCTGATATACAGTATTGAGGAACTCCATGCTCAAAGGAGTGCAACTGAAAAGCTCTCAGGAACTCATTAGTACTCATGTCAGAACAAACTTTTAAATTCACAGCCCGAGACCACATGCAAGTAATGACTAGAACCCAAACCTTAGATTTCTTATTATCATGATAAACATTAAACGGGCCCATATAATCCAAAAAACTACAGCTAAAAAGGAATTTTCACTGGATTAACACGGATATCACGATATGAACTTTGGTTGATTTTGATAGTTCTAGCATTTACCTTTCTACAATTCACATTTTTTCAAAATTCTTTTGACTGTTGAAAAATAACTAGGTATGTAAAACCTTTTTCCGCATCTCATTCATGACGGAATAAATACCTACATGGTTATGTTTGGCATGAATATCAGATATTATTAGTTCCGTAATTCTACTGTCCTTCGGCAAAAGAATAGGGAAATTACAAGTCCTTCCATTTTTATTAAACCTTTCAAATTTGCTTATTACTCTTAGAAGACCATTCTTATCTTTATAAATGTTAAGCTGTTTAATCAAATTTGGGATATCTTTGAGGATTTTTTATTAGACCGAAAAGTACTGGAACAATTCGGGAAAAGCCAATTCTTGTTCTGTTCTAATTATGTGCAATCCAGCCTCTTCAAGAAAATTCTTATCTTGCATTAAACTAGGAAAGAGACTTGATGTCTCTTTGACCTTTAATTTTAAATTATGAATGTATTGTAAAACCTTGGCACATATATTTTTTCATGCCGTTGAAACTGGAACACTTATCCTCATGGATTAAATGTCCAGATATTTCACTACTGGCACTACCAAGGCTTGCAGCAACACACTCTCAACATCAACACCTGATGCAGAATGTGGACTAGGCACCATAAAGGACAAGAAATCCGAACTCCTCTCACTATTGTCAGTATTCAAATCAGGACCAGTTATGTAATTTGTTTTTACCAATTGTCTTGAAGAAACACAGCGGGTTATGAAATCAGCTGGATTAGATGAACCACTTACAAAAGAGAACTTTACAGGGTGAATTTCACAGAGCTTGGCAATATGGGCAACTCTGTTAAGTACAAATGGAGTGCGTTTTTGCATTTTGTCAAACTTTACATTATACGCACTAACCCATGACGATGCAACTAAACTATCTGAGAAAACTTCAACTCTTCAATGTTAATGGGCTTCAAACAAGATGGTCCAGTAAGATCCAAATAAATTTCTGTGACCACTTGAGTAGCCAAATCAATTGCATGAACTTCTAAGGAGGGTATAGACTTCGATTCAAGTTGAACATTAACAATCCTGTTCTTTGCACACACAAAAAGACAAGTAATTCGTCACTAAATCTTGAATATAAACAACAACTCCAAAAAGGGATTTACTGGCATCGCAACAAGCAATTAGTTTAAACCGACTATTACGGCTTCCAACCACTCTTGGTATACTAATTGGCAAAGAAGCATTTGCCTGTTTCACTATATTCTTCCATTCTCGCTGAAGTTTCTCAGGCAACAAATCAACCCAACCCATGTCTTTACGACATTGAAGACCATGCATGAACATACGACTTCTATGAAGGATTGGTCCATTAAAGTTATATAAATCATACTGAGAGGCTATTGATCTCAGGATTGTTCTCTTTGTACTCGCAGATTCATCAAGACAAATAGGTTTAGTGGACAAGGTATCATCTAACCGATCCCATACAGAACCCAAAAGTTTAACCTTTCCTTGAGTTTTTAGAACCCTGGTTGGCATCTATTTCCCTCTGCAACACTTCATCATTAGATGCCAATTCCTGAAGATGAAACTGGTAGGGATTAAAATGGAATCCAACAATAAATATGCTTTAACCAATTCATCATGGGTATCCATAGAAACAGCACCATTATCCATATACAAATTTTGATAAAGCAAAGCTTTTAAATTTGAAGGTATGCTTCATCTTCCTGAGCATCTACTACTAATATCTTGTAAAGTGCTAATAGTAACAAAGTTGGAGCACATCGCAAACCAAATGGAAGTCGAACATTCTTGAAACCAACAAAAGAATAATCATTTCTTTCCACATTACGAAACCAAAGGCATAGCAGCCTATTTGAATCAACCTCATTAAGAGCAATTTGATTGAACGCTTTACTTAAATCATAAACAAGCAAAAACTTATCAAATCTAAGATGAATTAAAGCTGAAGATAACTTTTGATTCAGATTAGACCACTATGGATAGACATATTGTTAGAGATTTTCTTAGCATTCTTATCTTCCTGGTAAAGATTAGAAAGATAGACAACTCGACATTTTGTAGTCTCTCTACTCAGGTTAAAAACTCCCATATGTGGCAAGAATGAATGGTCAGATGCCTAGTTAGAAATTCATCTAGATTGTCTATACGTTCAATTATTCCAAGTTTCTCCTGCTCCTTGAAAGAAGCATCCATCAATTTAAGATATTGCTCGTTCTTGGACAACCTTTTGAAATTAGATTTCAATACTGCAATAGCAAGTTCTTTATTTCTACTTAATAAATGACAAATTTTGGGTTCCAAAGCAGTGGCATAATTAATCGTCCAGTTTTATCCCTTCTGGTGTTACTAAGTGCATCTTCAACCAATGAATGGTAAAGTTCAACAGATACGTCTTCATACTGATGACAATCATAATTCGTGAAAAATCGACTCTCAGATTCCAAGGCCTCCACCGTTGCTTTGTCCAACTCACTTTCATTCAACATATCCTCAACAATAACCCCATGGTAAGCATTAACCCTTGAAAGGTCTTCAAGGAATCAGAAGCCATAGTTAGAAAGTTGAATGTACTTTCCACACCACTCATGGCTCTCAAAAGCTAGTGTCAACCTTGCAATCCAAGGGTACACTAACATTACCACAATTCTCAACATTACTCACAAGATCAGGTAAAAGTGCCAAATCTTTCAAGCATAATGCTAACATCACCTAATAACATAATTCCAATTTCAGTGTCAGCATAAGTAGACTTAGCCTTAGGGGCCAAAAGGTACTTCTGAATGCCTAATACAATAGGCAGACCTTGTACCTAATACAAAATCTAAATTAGATATAGACTGAATACCATCCAATAAAAAACTGTCAGCCAATTTGTAACCTTTTTCAGTAAAAGTTGATGATATGAATGGTAAGTCAGGCAAGGAAATATTTATTCTAATCTCTGGCACACAAATAGCAGATATCAAATAAGTGTTTGTACCAATTGTAATGTCAAATTCTACTATCTTTGTGTTATAATCTGCATCAGAATTAAAGCCTTTCACTCTAAGCTTAACGTTATCGTTAATGACCCTTAAATTCTGTGAAATAGCAACACTTTCTTTAATGAAATTACTTTGGCACCCAAGATCTTTAAGTGCTCTAATTTGGTAATTACCATTAATAAAACAAGAGAAGGTGGGCAATATAGCATTACCGTCAGAAATATTGGGTAATGCATCCAATACAAGATTAGAACTGCTAGTGGTTTCATTGCTCTTCACATTCTTTTTAAGCAAATCTTTAGATGATGGCTGAATAGATGCTTTAGAACTAGGCTTATTCATGCTACTGAGAGGCTTTTCCTTAATATCAGGCACAGATTCTAAACATAAATAAGTAAAATGCCACTTCTTACAAGAACATCTGTGCTTGAACCTAAACTTACAACGATTTGTAACATGATCAACAGAAGCACATTTGAGGCATGCATTCAAAGACCTTAACTTGTCAACTTTTGCTTTTGAATCAGTGTATACAGGACATCTATAAATAGGGTGATTTGTATCAGCACCATCATCCTTTAAAACAAAGACAACAATCTTTAAATTTCCGTGGCTTTATATTCAAATTAACAGCCATAGTTGAAGTTTCCTTAAACCCAATGGAACATCACCAACTTCACTCTGTCGTTTACTCTGAACTAATCTTAACTACGGTCAAATAACGCTCTGTAGCATCAAAAACTTGCTGTTCATTTCTTTCAGAGAGGGCTTGGTTTCATTTGTTATGTTAATGAGCTGTGTTTGAAAAGATTCATTCATACCCACCCAGAAAAATACTGAAGTACCATATCAATATCAATTTTCAAAGTTTTGAAAGATTCAGTCAGTGTTTTCATCTTGCTTATGTACTCATATGGGTCACTACCATAAGGCATTTTCATTTCACTAAGCTGTTTCAAAGTGTTAAACTTCATAGTAACTAAAAAATTCCCCTTCGGTAACATAGATGAAAATATATTATTTCCGAGGTAGAGCGAATTGGATATTAAAGGACGTTTGTAGCTTAATACTTGTATATGAATCACGGTGATGTGATAAAAACTTCATAATATGGCTGCGTGTGACAAACGCATTACACAGTCAACATGGCAGAGGTGGGTGGGTATCGTCTCCAAACACAAACACCTGAGTTCGACGGGTGATTTGTATATGGGAGCCGATATCCACTTATACCTCTCTTGTGGCCGCGCGGGTTAATGCGTCCCTGTAGTCCTGAGTTCCTGTCCTTCGTTGGTTCGAGCCCACGGGACGGCGTACTTATTATCAACTAAAAAATTCCCCTTCGGTAACATATATGAAAATATATTATTTTCGAGGTAGAGCGAATTGGATATTAAAGGACGTTTGTAGCTTAATGCTTGTATATGAATCACGGTGATGTGATAAAAACTTCATAATATGGCTGCGTGTGACAAACGCATTACACGGTCAACATGGCAGAGGTGGGTGGATATCGTCTCCAAACGCAGACACCTGAGTTCGACGGGTGATTTGTATATGGGGAGCCAATATCCACTTATACCTCTCTTGTGGCCGCCACAGTTAATGCGACCCTGTAGTCCTGAGTTCCTGTCCTTCGTTGGTTGAGCCCACGGGACGGCGTGCTTATTATCAACTAAAAATTCCCCTTCGGTAACATATATGAAAATATATTATTTCCGAGGTAGAGCGAATTGGATATTAAAGGACGTTTGTAGCTTAATGCTTGTATATGAATCACAGTGATGTGATAAAAACTTCATAATATGGCTGCGTGTGACAACCGCATTACACGGTCAACATGGCAGAGGTGGGTGGATATCGTCTCCAAACACAAACACCTGAGTTAGACGGGTGATTTGTATATGGGAGCCGATATCCACTTATACCTCTCTTGTGGCCACGCGGGTTAATGCGTCCCTGTAGTCCTGAGTTCCTGTCCTTCGTTGGTTCGAGCCCACGGGACGATTTTACTTATTATCAACTACAAAATTCCCTTCGGTAACATATATGAAAATATATTATTTCCGAGGTAGAGCGAATTGGATATTAAAGGACGTTTGTAGCTTAATGCTTGTATATGAATCACGATGATGTGATAAAAACTTCATAACATGGCTGCGTGTGACAAACGCATTGCACGGTCAATATGGCAGAGGTGGGTGGATATCGTCTCCAAACACAAACACCTAAGTTTGACGGGTGATTTGTATATGGGAGCCTATATCCGCTTATACCTCTCTTGTGGCCCTTGTGAGTTAATGCGTCCCTGTAGTCCTGAGTTCCTGTCCTTCGTTGGTTCGAGCCCACGGGACGGCGTACTTATTATCAACTAAAAAAATTCCCCTTCGGTAACATATATGAAAATATATTATTTCCGAGGTAGAGCGAATTGGATATTAAAGGACGTTTGTAGCTTAATGCTTGTATATGAATCACGGTGATGTGATAAAAACTTCATATATATATATATATATATATATATATATATATATATATATATATATATATATATATATATATATATATATATATATATATATACATACACACACACACATATGTATATATATATATATATATATATATATATATATATATATATATATATATATATATATATATATATATATATATATATATTGGCAAGAAGAAAAGTAGCAGCACAGAATTTACTGCTATGTTGCATTGTCTCTTACAATATCGGTTGAAATGGCAATGAGCCATTATCCAAAGTTTTAGACTTGATTTAGGTCAACCTTTAGCTCATACTGTCGTGAACTAATAGCTTTTTGACGTTAAATTCTGGATTTGTCTCACATTTTCTGGGTGTACCCTAAAAGGACTCTCCCTTGGGCGTTGCAAACGTAACATGAACCGAAGAAAGTGATAAATGCAGAAGGAGACAGGAACGAGGCTTTTCCTGACTCTTCAAGAGAAAATCCTTGGAGAGAGAAGAGAGGAATAAACTTTAAGTATATCAAATTTGCTAGCCAAATATTTTCGTACCGACCATAGTTATGCATGCTGGATCTACCAGATATTTTTGTTATGTTGAAAAAATAAGTCTACTCATAATACTTGTAAGGTTTCTCTGGCTAGTCGTGTGTAAACTAGGTCGCGAGTGCAAAGCTATGTCATGATATACCACCTTCCATTTTTGTATTCACTCTGAGATGGCGGAGAGAAAGGGCGCGAGTGGGAGGGAGGGAGTGAGGGAGATCTAGGGGTCTCATCAATGCCCAGGTGATGCAGGTAAGGATGAATTAAAGGTGAGAGAACTATTCGTATCACAAATGTAAATAACGTTTTGCATTGTCTCAACTCTCATTGCGTCTTTCTTCTTAAAGTTGGCTTTCTTGGATATTTCCTTTTATTTAGAATGTGGATTATGTATCTCTCTTTACAAGCGTGTCAGTCATTATCGTAAACTATACATTCAGTGAATTTGGAGACAAGTATTTCGCCTGACTGTACACACACACGCACACACACAAATATATACAGTATAATTAATTTTTATCTCATCACCGGGATTTTATATGCACAAACATGAAACTACAAAATTGTCGTTTAATATCCAATTCTCTCTACCTCGGAAATATATACGAGAATATATATATATATATATATATATATATATATATATATATATATATATATATATATATATATATATATATATATATATATATATATATATATATATATATAAATGTATATATATACATATATATGTATGTACGTATGTATTTATGTGAGTATACCGAAGGGGAATTATAATTGATAAGTGGTTCGTCGTGTAACGGGCTTGAACCGCCGAACACAACTACGACGTCAGTGACGCGCCTTAACCATTGTTACTTCTCGTGTTCGGCGGCTCAGGCCCAAGAGACGGCCAAGAACGATGACTACAATTAATAGAAAGCTTCCGCTTTTACTTCTGAATGATTCAGTTTTTTACCTCACCCTTGTATCATCACCTTAAGAGTTTCGTCCCTTCAGTAGCGATTAATGTTTCTGATTTTAATTGTAAAAATTAATACACTAGAAAAGAAGCTCCTCTTAACTAGAGATACCTGGACATCCTACATTAGCATTGCATGATGTCCCAGCCTCAGACACTGTGTGGAGGCTGTAAACACGACAGTGACTCATAAAAATTTCAAATGCAAATAATTTTCATTTCTCTCCAAAGTTTTTAAACTGGTCCTATTTCGAAAAGTTGTTCCAGACATGAGTCTTTTGCTGCGATCTGCTTTTGGAGACAGCTAGGACACACACTTTCTCTTTGTTCTGACACCACGGAAGAAAACATCAGCAGGCATAGATTTAGAGGAACGATTTCAATCGTATTTCCTACTCATTAAATGCTGGTAGCTTAGCAGGCATGGATTGCATATTATACAAGTGAAAATCTAAAATGCTGGACATGACATCAGAAGGAAAACAATCGTCTTACGGATGAAGAATGTTTACAATGTGGATTATTAAAGTTCTACTTAAATCTCTGTCATATTGATACGAAAGAATTGGAAGAAACATTTTGCTGAAGCACTCGCGATGTGTCTGATATCACAGGCATAACATTAAATGAAGTCATCTTACTGTAAAGTGAATTGAGTTGACTCACAGACATTTATTCATTCCTTCTTTTAGAAGCTCCTTTTTAGTTTTCTGTAGAAGAGAACTGTTGTGCCGGCTTTGTCTGTCCGTCCGCACTTTATTCTGTCCGCTCTCTTTTCTGTCCGCCCTCAGATCCTAAAAACTACTGAGGCTAGAGGGCTGTAAGTTGGTAAGTTGATCATCCACCCTTCAATCATCAAACATACCAAATTACAGCCCTCTAGCCCCAGTAGTTTTTATTTTATTTAAGGTTAAAGTTAGCCATAATCGTGCTTCTGGCAACGATATAGGATAGGCCACCACCAGGCCGTGGTTAAAGTTTCATGGGTCGCGGCTCATACAGCATTATACCGAGACCACCGAAAGATAGATCTATTTTCGATGACCTTGATTATACGCTGTAGCAGCTGCACAGAAAACTTGATTGCGCCGGAGAAATTTTGGCGCATTTTTTCTTGTTATAAAATGGGTATTACCTTGGGACCATATCAAAAGCGGAGTCTTTCTGTAAGATTTCGGAAGATTTATGGCAGCTTGCAACAAGAAGCTTTTTATTGGACTCCAAGATTCGCAAAAGGCTTTCAGGTACAAAACATAAGCTTTTTACAGGCCACTAAAAACTTTATTAGATCTACAGTATGGAGACTTGGTATTCAGGTCAAATATTTTTTTTATCATTCTATAAAAATTTAGGGGCATTTTAGCTCCTATTTGAGGGCGTCTTTACCAACATTACTCTAGTTACGGTTTTAATGTCTTCTAAATAATGATTTCGAAACTGCCCATGATTCATAATTCATTATTTTTCGTTACCAATAAACTGTTAATGAATAATAATTGATACAAGCTTATAAGCATTTCACTTTTAGTTACTGTAAAATTATTAAGGGTGCAGATACACATTGAGAATAAAAATTTAGCAATTACAGACTTTATAGAAACGTTTTTTTACCTATTCACCTGATGACTCGTGACCTGTGCTTTAAAAATGACTTCCAACGTTTATTTGTTGGTAGAAGTTCGCTGCCTCGTAATTTAGCTTCTTTTATTGCTAGAGGTGGTGTCATTTAGATGTTTTGTGCTTCCTGTGTGAGATACTTGCTCTCCTTAAGGTTTGTTTTTGCAGGTATTAATAAGGAAAAGTAGGTAATTCATTTATCTGGTGTTTCAGTAATTTCCCGACGGGGTTATCTCATATTTCGTCACAATCTCTTTTTGGCGATAATGTTGAAGCGTGTTTCTTAAAAGGAATTTACATAATTGCATTCTTCTCAGGGAATACAAGAATGACTATGGAAAACATTAAAACCAAATTGTGTTAAACTGCTGAAAATAGTTTGGGTTAAGCAGCTGACATTAGTTTCATTTATTACGGGTTTATTTATTTGCTGTGCATCCTTTGTTTATGGTACAGAACAGAGATTTTACGGTAATATCGAGTAAAATTCTGTTATAAAATTCTGTTACAAACTTGTGAATTTCTGGGAATTTTGTTCAGTTTATGTGAACTGCCTTCGGTGCTTGGAGTGATTTTCTGATATATTTACTTAGTGTTTCTATCCTGTAATGAATTTGTTATCCGAGTAAGTGTGGTATTTTTTAAGGATTATAGGGACTGTATAAATGTTCTTATATTGAAATAATTCTATCAATACTGACTTCCTTATTTATAAAAATCTAATGGCAATCAAATAGCGTATCTTATTTTACGGCGATGCCAGTTTACAGTATTAAGTAAATCAGTCAGTTGCTTAAGTCGCTATGCTCCCATTCTGCAAGATTTTTTTGGCATTCGTTGAAAAGGTCACCAAAAGGGAATTGAGGTGGTGTCTCCATTCAAAGGAAAAGGGCTTCTGTCGATCCTCGCCCTCGACTGGATGCTGCATTTCAATGATGCTTTTATCACCAGGCACAGGGCGCGGTGCTGACAATGGGTGTGTCACAAGTGATAGTGTACGCCTTTTTTCAATTAGAGAGAGAAAGAGAGAGAGAGAGAGATAGATAGAGAGAGAGAGAGAGAGAGAGAGAGAGAGAGAGAGAGAGAGAGAGAGAGAGAGAGAGAGAGGCTAGGATAGAGGAGGTTAAAAAAAAGTATATAATCAGCAGGATATATTCCCTCCGAGAGAGAGAGAGAGAGAGAGAGAGAGAGAGAGAGAGAGAGAGAGAGAGAGAGAGAGAGAGAGAGAGAGATATGACAGAATTTATTTTCAACTTTTGAGTGAGAGAGAATATAGAATGCACCGAATTACTTTAGAATTATACAGAGAAGAGATAGCAAGAGTGTTTGCAGAGAAACCATTTCCTTTCCTCCGTTTTACAGAACGTGAAGATAAACTGAAGAATAAGTAGATTTGTCATTTCTTTTAATTCACGATAAATCTCAGAAATATTTCTTACTTTCCAAGATTTCCTTTATTGTACATACCACGTTTTCGTAGGCAACAAATCCTGTCATAAATTCTATTGCAATTACCATTTAATGGTTACGTTCGAATGTATAGAGGCTTCGTGTTTTTAGCTGTTCGTGTATCTGGCCGTTAACGTTATGGTGGCAGAGTAGGATCCATTTCTATCGTTCAGTATCCAGCTTCCAGTAAACCCACCGGTTACAGTTCACAGGTGATGGTCCTAATCTTCTTCCCTGTCCTCTTGGCAAGGAGAAGTGACCATTGAAACCTTATCATCAACAATTCGAAATTTTCATTCACTTCAAGTTTAAGGTCAACTCTTTTCTCCAGTCCTCTGATTTAGGGTGTCTTTTTTCATCTCTGTTACACGAGGATATTAGGATGTCCATTCTATATACCTATACATACGGATATTATTTCCGAGGTAGAGCGAATTGGATATTAAACGACATTTGTAGCTTATATATATATATATATATATATATATATATATATATATATATATATATATATATATATATATATATATATATATATATATATATATAATTTTGCAAGTTTAGCTTGGGCTAATACACTGAACTATGGTGCGGGCTTTTAGATTACCCTAACTTTAACTTATGTAAAGCAGCTTCACATCAAAGGCTTGTTAATGGAACCCTATCAAGGCAGGATCTGCAGACCTGGATAAGAACCCGTGGTTAGAAAAACCGTGGTGTGTGTTAAGCGACTCTTTCTCGCACCATTTTCCTCGTAAATACTCACCGCGTCTGGCCAAGAAAGTTAGCCCTAATCTTACCCCTCCCCCTGTCGGCGCTTTCTTACAGAAATGATAAGTGTCTTATAAAGATAACAGTTCTTTTTGCACCATTACTTTTAGTGAAATGGTCAGCAAAATCATAATCTTAATGAGAATGGTAAGAGATGATTCTCACGTTTTACAAAACACGCTCTTCTCGATGAAAGATTCTTATACATTGTAAAGCCGCCGACAGTATGTTAGTGCAGCCAAGGTAAAAGAATGAATAAAATGCTTGCGACTCGCTGCCAAATAGCTGTAAAAATCTGAAGCCATTTCCTATGCCCTGAAAAGTAATAAAGAAAAAAATTTCATTCATATGTCAAAAATATAATTTTACGAGGAAAGCCAAAATGAAAGACTTTTCATCTTGAAGTTGCATGAAAGACTTGTGGATGACGACAGAAATCTCCGAAATAATAGGGTGCTGGAAGTCGCTTGCGTCAAGAACCTCTGATGAAGAAGCCTCGATTCCCTTCGTGGCTTCATAAAAGAAGTAAAGTGGCCAAGGGCTTCTTAGATGAATGAACTTGTTGTAAAGAAATTTGAAATCCTTTGTCGCTGATCCTCTCTGAATGATTTCTCAGGTGCCCAGATGAGCAAATACTTTGTTTCTTCGACGAACTGAAACTCTAAGAAAAACTTTTTTTCGTTTTACTTGTAGAAGTTCCATTTTGCTTCCTCAAAAGTTTAGAGTAGTTATTGCTTGTTATTTCTCTCCTGGTTTCTGTTGCCATTCCCATTATCTATTTGTATTTGAGAGAGAGAGAGAGAGAGAGAGAGAGAGAGAGAGAGAGAGAGAGAGAGAGAGAGAGAGAGAGAGAGAGAGAGAGAGAGAGATTTAAAAAGGGTTTCTCTTTACTAAAAATATTGATTCTTCTTATCATGATGTACTTCGAGACTTAATTAGTTATTTGATGTTAGAGTGATTTTCAGCTGGATGGGTTTAGTTCGTGAACCGTCCTTTATTCATCTCTTTAGGGGGATTCTCGAATGGCATGGGATTAGTATGGTACGCTTTCTTTCTTTTCTAACACCAAATAAAAAAACCGACAACAGAAAAACCAAAAAAAAAAAAAAAAAAAAAAAAATAAATGCCATAAAAAATTAAGGTATGTAGGTGTAGTAGGTTAAGCAGGTTTTACACAAGCTCCAGACACTGACCAAAAGAAGGCCGTGAGTGGTACTTGTGTTAACTAAAGTAGGAGACTGGTGTTTATATATATATATATATATATATATATATATATATATATATATATATATGTATATATATATATATATATATATATATATATATATATATAAATATATATAAATATATATATATATATATATATATATATATATAAATATATATGATATAATATATATATATATATATATATATATATATATATATATATATATACATACATACATATAATAAGGTTATTAATTATCTAAAGATCCTACATTACTTCTAGCATTAATTTTCAATCCATATGAAAATGTTATGAGAGTGCTCATTCTTTCATAGAAACTGAGATTTTCAACATCTTTATACTAAGGCTTTCAGATCTCTTTCCTCAGCAACTCCTTTTGTCTGGAAGAGGAAGTGACGAAGGCCCAGCTTCCTCAGGATCAGAAAGAATAAAAATGAGATTAAGAGGAGATATCATCCAGAGATTCAGCCACATGGCACAACTAAGCTATAATATCTCTTTTTATGAGGCAATTTCGAAAATACGTTTATTGTAAACTGACCCTTCTTTCGACAGTTCACCCCTTATTTTTCAAGTTCATACACACATTATATATAAATATATATATATATATATATATATATATATATATATATATATATATATATATATATATATATATATATATATATAAAGCATAAACAAACGTCCTTTAATATCAATTCGCTCTACCTCCCGGAAATAATATATTTTCATGTGTTACCCGAAGGGAATTTTTTAGTTGATAATAAGTTCACCGTCTCGTCGGCTCAACCCACTGAAGGGGAGAGTTCAGAAATATCAATAAAAGAACTGAAAGAAGGTAGCGAATTTAAATATGTTTTTAAGAGAGATTTTTGCTGACTTAGCCGATGCCCCATGGCGTATCTTAAGCAACAGCTGGGCTCCCGTCAGATTATCCATGGATTACATCCAGTTATCCAGTCTTTGCCAATTGTTTCATGTTTATTATCTTTTATCGGAAGATTATATACTTATCTGTCTATTTATCAGTTTATTTATCTATCTGGTGATGTTTATGATTATCAGGAAGCACTCATAACCTTTCATTAGAGAGAATGATAGGATTAAAGCTCTGTCTTCAAAGTAGAAGTAGTCCTTAAACTCAATACAATATAGCGGAGACTTTTGATCATTCGAACTAAATGAAGTAATGAAGAGCAGCGTTACCACTCACAAGAGAGAGAGAGAGAGAGAGAGAGAGAGAGAGAGAGAGAGAGAGAGAGAGAGAGAGAGAGAGAGAGAGAGAGAAACTTGTAATGTCATCTAATTATCAATCAGGAAGACATTAAAGGCTCGAGTGTGAACTGCTATTACTCTTGAAGATAGCGTAGATGAATTGGCAAAGGGCTGTCTTTCACTGGATATATAATATCCTCTGAATTAAAGAATATTTACGGTTGAATAGAGGTCTTTGCTGTTCAACACCATTCATCAAAACAGTCTAGACCATGGGTTCTTAACCGGGGGTATGGAACCAGAAATGCTGGGGGGAGTATGGACTCGATCTCTGGTACTGGTATTTTATTTTATTTAATGTATTAATTTATACTTGGGTAGAATGTTGAATTAGGTGTTTTCTGTATGACACAGTTAGCTAACAATCTTAAACACTGTTAGCTGTTTAAACCTCATACACAACTGATGCGATGCACGCACAGCCTTACCTTCTTTATTGTAATAAAAGTGGACTGTAACTTTATTTTGCCTTCACTAAAAGCCTGGCAGAAGTTATCAGTAACTTATGTTCTATCCCTGGCAATCCCGTATCTAAAGTACAGGAAATTCAGGCTGTTGACATATTTGGAAGACATACTGGCAAAATAATAGGTTGGTGATAATTATTTCGACAGTCAAGTGAAGGGGGTATGGGACCATATTGGACAATCCATTGGGGGTCTGGAATCATCGAAAGGTTAAGAACCCTTTTAGACTATCTGGCGAATTTTCGTTAGATGAAGCCAACATAAGTATATATTTTCTCGAATTCCCATACGATCAACGATAGCGAAAATTCCGTAGAGAGACAACGTTGTAAAATCTGTGGCCACCGTGACATAAGGTAACTGTGCTCTCCCAAAAGCTCTCAGAGTGTACTACATGAGACATAATATATAATGAAAGATGTACAGTCATTCCATTTGCCTCAATTTTCAGAAATCTGAGGCCACTTCACATGACGTTCTTCAAGGGAAACCAGGTGAAATTCTATTTATCAATATTTTCGTCAAATTAGGGCTTAGAGGTAACAGGCCCACTCTCACTACTATGCATAAGTCCTAGTAAAGATGACAATAAAAATGTGTTCAAAGTAGTCACGAATCATTCTCACAATTGTTGATTGTACCATCTGCAGCGAGTGAATGTTGAAAAGAGTTTGTTTTTTATGGTATGGCTCTTTGGATTTTATAAATAAATTACATTATTCTTGTCATGGCAGTTGTGATATTCTTTCTTATGCTGAATTACGAAGTACAATCGTGTTCCTGTTTCATCCCCAAAAGCGAAAATAGGAACCTTTCAAGAGCTAAGAAGGCGCTTGTTTCACGACGGTTCTTTTGTACTTCTAAACTTCACAATACTATAAAATACAAGCCTTGAATAATAAAATACAATTGCTCACAATCATTCATTCTGTGTTTATAATGATATTCGAATGATGAATTAATAGATAAAGAAGATACCCGTGTTTGATAGCGTTTTGGAAGGCAATATATAGTAAAAAGACTATTACAAGAATGTATTCTCATATTAGTTCATTGTTGTTAGCCTCTGAAGACACTAGTTCCTCACTGGATGGGTGGGTACCGTTCCCAGCTAG
>NC_089787.1:9522498-9539205 GCF_040412425.1 Macrobrachium rosenbergii
TTTATAGTATGTATGTATATATAAATATAATATAAATATAATATAATATAATATATATATATATATATATATATATATATATATATATATATATATATATAAAGAGAGAGAGAGAGAGAGAGAGAGAGAGAGAGAGAGAGAGAGAGAGAGAGAGAGAGAGAGAGAGAGAGAGAGAGTTGCTTTAAGAGGACTCCTCATCGGAAAAGCCAAGAGTCAATATATTTATCTATCAAAATATCTTTTGGTGCATCTTTCACTCGCAATCACTCGGTATGTCTTACGGTCTTCTCCCAATTTTCAGGCGTCACAGTATCCAGAGCTTCTTTGGTAAGTTCCGATAGATTTGCACCATCTTAAAATTGTTTCGTTTCGCTATGAAACTTTTAACTTGGCCCCAAATTATTTTAGTTCTATCGGGTTGTATTGGCAGTGGTAGGGAGGAAGCTGAATAATTTCATGCCCATTTTCTGCTGCAATTTTATCTACGACATAAATGTCTTTTATTTTAACGGAGTACTCCTTTACCATGTCTAAAAGTTTACTTTTCAACATTTTCTCTGTTGGTTTCGCACCTTTAGAGATGAGACATTCTGTAATTACTGCCTTTTTGCTTGGCATCGTTGGTAGTCTATCTACTTTCTTTGAAAGATAAGGAGCATTATCCATCACAACAATTGAAGTTGGTGGTATGTTCGGGAGCAACTGACAAAGAAACCATTCTTCAAACACTTTGTGAATCATTTGACGGTCATAATCACCATCATTTTTTGCAGTGAATTTAAGCTCAGCGTTTGGAATGAAGCCTTCTGCAGAGCCTGCATGCAGAATTATAAGTCGGCCACCTTTTCCTGACGGCACTTTAATTCCAGTAGCATTCTCGGATTTATTATCTTTCCAGCATTTTCCCACCCTGTAATTTTGATTAACCCAAGTCTCTTCCAGATAAATTACATTTCGTCCGTTCTCTCTGAATTTTTGCATTTTTCCTAGGAATCTTGTTCGCAAGCACTGCACGTCATATCGTTCCATCAAAAATGTCCTACCATCGAGTTTTGCGTACCGGAAACCGATTTCTTTCACAGTTTTTCTTGATTCTCTACCACCTTTGAATCCCGTTCTTTTCCTCATTTCAAACAACACTTTGTTAATGGTTGGAATTTCTCTCCTCTCGTAAAATTTGAGAATTATCCGACGAAGCAAACATTTGTCAAAGTCATCCAAACCAGTCACAGGTTTTGATCTTTTCCTCTTCTTTATCTCGAAAACTGGGTCACCAAATAATTCTTGCGACTCTAGTGCTTCTTTATACATTCGTTCAACTGTAGCTTTACAGAATTTGTTGCCTCAGCTGTACGAAGAGTTGCATTTGCAACATTAGTAATGGGTCCTCCGTTCTGTTTCTCCATTGTGAAGTATCTTAACACATGATGAATAATTTTCCTTGCTTGTCCTTGAATACTCCCAGTGAGGAACTCTGACCATCCATGACGACTACAAAAGGCTGTATTGTCCTATAATGACAACTGCAGCCCATAATATACCGGTGCCTGGCCCGAGACACGAGGTCTAAGAAGTGCATACCAAAGCCATATTTCTTCACTTTAAAAGGTTAATATTAATGACTGGTTTAACACAATATTCATCGGGATCTGTGTACAACAATCAAGATTCAATCATTTTTGGAGTAAATTTATTAATTTCAGTTACTAAACTGCTCCCTTTACCTCATTAAAAATTTTAATAGATCGATGTTTGGCAACTCCAGACCAATTTCAATCCTAACCACCCACAGTATTTAGATTTTTTCATCTTATCACCCGAATATTTTTTTTTTATATTCAGTTGACTGTTGTCTTGAAACAATCTACACAAGAAAAAAATAACATCAAAGATGGAAAAAACAATTTCATATTAAAATTTCTCTATTCATAGAAAAGTTTAGATAACAAACATCTCTTAAGCATTTAATCACACACACACACGCATGTTTGAGCGCCAACTATATTTACATCCGCTAATCCTCACCTTCACCATAAAGGACACCACTTTATAAGATTTGACCATTCTTAAGAGATTAACGAAGGGTTTATTGTTTCTTAACTGACAGATACAGATTTCAATACTTGACCTGAGAATCGAGATTATAGATGTGGCACCATGTGTGCCACGTTTCTCAAATATGATATTGAAAAACTGTTTAAAATATTGATCATTAACAACTGTATACATAAAAGCCATGTTTAGTAAATATTTCAGAGTAATTCCCTTCAGTTTTGTTGTATAACAACGACCTATATTCCATAAAATTTTCCTTAGGATGGAAGTCTGGCAAAGCACTTAAATGACTTTCGTCCCAACAAAACCCTCACCATAGATTGGTACTACTATAGGTGTATCGGTGCCTCAGTCCTCCATCTCCCGTGTTCCTCTAACAACAAACCAATCTTTCTTTGCATGTGTCTTTCCACATCGCTCTCTGTGCCAATAGTACTTCAAAATAACGTAGGTCCCAGAAGCTCATTAAGTCTCCTTTGAGGGTATCCGCCTTTGAAAAGGACGCTCCATCCATAGGGAATCTCTCAATCTATCAAAGGATGTTGATGGCCTTATATCGAAGACCTTATCAAAAGACTTTGAGCTTCACAAAAGGTTTTCATCGATTATTAACACGGTTGACAAGATATGCTGCGTCTTATGATTTGTCACTGGAAATCTGCGTATCAGCTTACAACGTAACTGAAGCATTTTTTTTTTTTTATCCAAATGAGCATTCACAGTCATTGTCAATGTTTATGTTGATGCATTGCACTTGATATGTATCGATAATTATTAACTGATAGAAATTACTAATAATTCAGAGTTATTAATGTCTTGTTAAGAAAATCTTACGGTCTGATATATTATAAATATGCACCATCAAGGAAATTATATTACAAGGTTTAGAATTTACGCTTCTCGTCTTCAAACTACTTATCTCTAATTCCATTTATGAGGACAGTAATGTATTGGTTGTGAAGAGACCTCATATCTAATTATAGAACTAAAGGATAAATGCTACTGTGGAGAGAGAGAGAGAGAGAGAGAGAGAGAGAGAGAGAGAGAGAGGCTTTTAGGAAGAGGAAAGTATTTCCCAACTGTATATCCCAGAAGTTTCTAACGGGGCTCATTTGATGATTTACCACTAGCGGATCCAGGGGGTAGGGGGCCACTGGGCACGTGCCCTCCCCCTCCCCATGAAAAATAATGACAAAATAATAATACTGAAGATTTAGATAATAACATAAATGAGAAATATAAAAATGGGGAAAAAATAAAAATCTATTATAGAAATAGGCTATATATTATACATATACACATATATTTATGTATGTATGTATGTAAGTATGTATAACATGAAAATTGGTGCCCCTCCCCAAATGAAATTTTTTTGGATCCGCAAGTGTGACTTACTTAGCGATCGGAATGTAATTATAGCGCATGAGCTCCAAACAGGCGAGTGGCTGACAAACAATCATCAGGTGGTGTGTCTGTTATTTACTTCGCTGTACAGAACAGTGAACGGATGGTGAGAAATGGGATGGGAGAGGACCAGCATGTCAATGAGACAGATTAATTTCGACTGTCATTTTGATGGCTTCGTTGCATTGCAGTGTTACTTGGTTGTCGATCACTGAAGATGATGTCTGTTGTAATATTTTCCTTTCATGTATATCAATGAACAGCAGATTTAATCTTTAAAAGTCGATTATAGATTAATTATAAATTATTTAAAAGACATGATGAAATCGTTCATAAATTATTTATAACTATTTATTTATACTGAAGTTACTGTTGTTGAAATGAAGGCAGGATAATATTTAATTGCAAAATAATTCATTCTTTATTTAAAAAATCAAACACGCAAAATATATGTTATTTATTGTACTTAACAATCATAAAGGTTTTTTCTCTAACTCCTCTCACAAAACATTATACTTTTTTCAGGCTCATCCCACGAAGATACAACTGAACCGCTTAAGGAATATCACCCCAACTTCTCTTTGTCTTCGAGTTCTTCTCTGTTCTTTTTTCTCTCTCGCAGCTTCTGCTAACTCCCGACTCCCTGTTGTCTGTCTGAGATATTCATTCGACGGTTTCCTCGATATTCATCTGGAATGGGTTCCACCAAGTTCTTAAGATCATTAGATTTATCATTAAAGGGAGAAACAGAGTTTCAACTTCGACCATTTAGCTTTCAGCGATAATTTTCCAGTAACAAAGTCTAGTGTCCAAGGGTATTTAGAGGGAGTTGAACAGCATAATTTTTTTCATATCCTTCGCAGTGCTGTACTTTGTAATTCACTACATTTTGAAAACGTTATGAGTCTCTCTGATGGAACGGTGTTACAGCAAAATGAATTCAGTAATATAATTCCATGAGGTTAAGGCGCAATCGAGTTTTCTGTACAGCGCGGCGTATAATCAAGGCCGCCGAAAATAGATCTATCTTTGGTGGTCCTTTTATAATACAGTATGAGCCGCGGCCCATTAAACTTTCAGCCACGGCCCAGTAATGGCCTATCCTATAGCGTTGCCAGACGCACGATTATGGCTAACTGTAACCTTAAATAAAATAAAAACTACTGAGGCTAGAGAGCCGGAATTTGGTATGTTTGATAATTGGAGGGAGGGTGGTCAACATACCAGTTGGCAGCCCTCCAACCTCAGTAGTTTTTAAGATCTGAGGGCGGACAGAAAAAGTGCGGACAGACTGACAAAACCAACTCAATAGTTTTCTTTTGCAGAAAACTAAAAGGAAGCTTTTCAAATGCGACAAATAATAATAATAATAATAATAATAATAATAATAATAATAATAATAATAATAATAATAATAATAGTGTCTTATTCAAGTAGTCTTCGATATCAGGAAATGCTCTGTTGCTTATGAACTTCAGGATGGAGAAATTTCGCTGATTTTAGATGTGGATGTAGTTACATTCTACTACGAGTTACCTGCAATTGTTCATATTCTTATTCATTTTCTTTTCGCCTCCTGTTCTCTGTACTTTGACCTTGTAAAAATAGGAGACGTTTGTGGAGAGCAAAAGTCTGAAGTGGCAAGTTGGCACGAAAAGTTGTTTTTTTATAAAGCTTATTGTTACCTTATGTTGAAAGCAAACCACAATTTTTTCCCTCTATGATGAAGAGGAATGTTCATTTTTTTTAATGATGATAAGAATTTTGCAAATATGTTTGTTTTTTATTCCCAATAACCAAACTTGCGAAAAGTGTGCCAACCAGGCCCGGTCTCCCCTATCTGAGTAAGAAGTTTAAAGAGAAGAAGAAATAGTGATAAAGGGAAGTAAATGCAGAGAGGAAGACTGCATGAGAGCAGTATATGATGATCAGAGTTCAGTCCTGTGGAAATGGATAACGTTTGAACACAAAGTTACTGATGATATAGGATAGCAGGTATCTGTATAAAAGGTTTGTTACAGGGCAATGGTCAAAGAAGGTGGTAGGAAAGAACACAGTTATTACCGTTTTCAATGTTCACTGTATCCAAGTAAATTATGGCAATATCCATAAAAAAGGGATTTTCGCTGTTAATTGCCAACTCATCAAAAACCTGAAATCTAATTTATGAAGATGAAAATATAAATAAAAAAAGGGCTTGTTTTTTTTACATATACTATAAACATGCAATATACCAGAAGACAAAACAGCATTAAATGCCTAAATCAAAGCGCTGGTAAAACCTAGAAATTCATTCCTTTGATCGCCAGCCACTTGTTGCAACTTCTTATCTCGAAAATGCGCTTCTTGGACTAATTCAGCTGAATCTTTTCTTTTTGCAATTTGTCTTTTGCAGCAGAATCAGAGGAAGAGGAAACGAGCAGCACTGAACTCGGGAAAGGCTTTGTTCGGAGTTAAGTGGGAAATGGTTTTTCCATGAAACGAAAATAATCTTATTTCAATCTCATATAGTATTCTCTGGTGCTTTTTGAGGAAGAGTTTTGGGAACCCAAGAAAGATAAAGCGCTGGAATTTTCAGAAACTCAATTTTTTTTTATTTTTATTCTTTTATTGTTGAAATGTCTTCACCCCTTCCTTTCATGTAGCTTGGATAAGAAAGAATTTCATTTTATTCAACTCTCGTTATCTTTTGATCGTTATGTTTTTACTTTTTTCCTCTGGCTAGATTTCATTACAATAGTCTCTTTATGTTTGATGATTTTGTCCTATATGCAAAAATTACTCGACATGGGAATATAGAAATACTTAATTCTTTATTGACGAATCATATTTACTAAAAATTATATCACTTCTTCTCTTAACAGCAATATATGTAATACAAAATAAGTTTTTCAGCTCCCAAAATCTCTTGGTGACATCGATCTTTCACGAATTCTGACTCACTGCCCGAGCGGGGTTCCAGATTTTCATAATTTGTTTGCTGACAGTTAGTGACATATGTGGTATGTTATTATTTGCAATGATTACAGTAGCCATGATTCAACAGATGTTATCTAATTATTACTAGATTAAGCAAGTCAATAAATCATATAAGAGGGATTTCTTTCATGTGCAATGCAAAGAGAGTATAAAAATGATAACTATTTAGTAGCCCCCATCTCTCTCTCTCTCTCTCTCTCTCTCTCTCTCTCTTACGATTCGGACTCGCATCATCAGATTCATTCCAATACTTCCTTAACAAACCAGTTCCGAACTAACGATTGACAACAAGACAAAATAATACAGAAAAAACTCACGAAATAACACAGGGTATTTGTTTGCAATATATACTGATAATAGAAAAGGGCTCTACATTTACTCAACTTGACGCACACCCTAAGGGAAGTAAATCAATGCAGGTGAAGATACATTTATATATATGAATATATATATATATATATATATATAAGATATATACTATATATATATATATATATATATATATATATTATATATATATATATATATATATAAATAAATATTATATCTATATATATATATATATATATAAATATATATATATATATATATATATATATATATATATATATATATATATATATATATATATGTGTATATATATTTGTATATATAAAACTATATATAAACCTTTTGTTATATATATATATATATATATATATATGTATATATATATATATTATATATATATATATATATATATATATACATTATTTATTTTCATAGAGACCTCAGTGGTGCAGAGTTCAAAATAGGAGATTTTTATTTCCAAGCTGTCAGAGGCTCGTCTGCTTCCATCTTCAAGTACCGAAATAATAATAATAAAAATACATGTCAGGCGTATACATAAGCAGAAGATCGTAAACGTCTTACTTCTCCTCCTGACCTGTGACCTGGATATCAGGCCTCGTTCCGGGCGGGTAGCCTCCATGTGACCTTCGCAGCTGCATCCTTTCTTCTTCGGTCGTTCATGAAGTTATTCCACATGTCTGTTCAGCTTTTTCTCCACGACTTCGTAAACTATGTGGCACATGATAGAATCCTCATTTTTTCCCTGTTTCTTTCCATGGTCTTCTTGGAACACGTCACGGGAGCCTTTCCTGCACGCCCCATGGTGTGAGGGGTGGAGGACGCTTTTCGAGTTCTCACCTCGCCACCTTTAATGGTGGCGGAGATGTGACATGATGAATGGCACTGGGGACCTTCTCCTGAACAATATCGGGCGCTTCAGCATGAATGAAGGTGGGAACGGAATCATTTTGAAAGAAAATATCTTCTTTTACTTTTATGCACCAGACAGATGGTTTATACATTGTGTATACTCTCATCCATGAGACCGCCCATGAAACAGTTTTTGCGCTATTGTTGATATTCTGTCTCATTATCATTAGATGACGTCCATTGGCAGACAAAATAAAAGGATACTTTCTATCCTTTTTCAACAAGACTTTCACAAGTTGCACCCTTGTTTCCCTTAAATGTCCAAGATTTTGCTACAGTGGTGAATACGAACCCCACTTTTTTGCCAATTTCATTGGGGCACAAGAAATATTAAGAAATGAGTAAAGGAACAAGAAAATAGGGATGAGAATTCCAAATCATGCAACGGAGGGACTAGACAGTCTCCGAATAGTCCAATTCGGGAGAGTAATCCATCCCCGTGTTGAGCCCTTCAGAAAATCCATTTTCTTATAAGTCTTATAAGTTCGATAACTGTGTTAAATGTGTCTATTAAATAATGTACATTTAAGAATTTAAGCAGCCTGTTAAGATTATCACATCAACAAAAGTATGATTACAAAAGGACTGTAGAAAGAACCAGGAATTTTCTGATTAATGAAGAAATGTTCAAAGCTCCCACTGTATCAGACAATGAAATAATCAGGGTGTGACCAATAATATTAATATTAACCACAAGGCAACATTTGAACAATAAAAACAAGTCTTCACGACGCAAAATGAAAGCAAAGAAAAAGCGTGGAGGAGCCGGGTGGTGTGATGTTTGAGGGGTTGTGATTTACATATCTATTTTCTCAGAAAAACTAATGAACTATTAAAACTTTTATAAGAATGCAGTGCAAGCTGTGTTGGCTTTATGGTCTGCAACAAACGGGAGGGAGAGGGCGATTAATATTTCCGTAACACAGGCGCGTATGACTGACTCCTTCAACTAATTCAGTAGGATGTTGATTTTAACTATTGAAACGATGATGGTTCGCCTAAAGCAAGAAAGAGAGGAAGGAAAACGGTACTAGTGTTTCCGCATTTATTATTTCTTATGACACAGAAAACCGAAAAAGTGACTTGTAGTAATATTTGCATACAATTTGTTTGCGATGACCTTCAGCGCATCAAAAACCACAAATATACATTTATGAGACCAACCACATTCGTTAAATAAATAATAAAATGTTAAATAAACAACTTCCTACAAGGAAGAAGCCGCGTTCTTACTACTCCCTTATTTCAAGTCTCAGTCGCGGAAAGTCAATGTATTGTGTTTCGTGTCCAAAGATTCCTAAATTAGGGAACTACTGACCTCAAATACTTTTAGAGGAGGGAACTGTTCCTTAACCTCGTTCTCTTTATTTACATAAATCTACTGAGCATTCACAAAAGAAAGAACTTTTATTTACAATTAAGATTTTCAGTGATCTTTGAATTCATATGAACAAGGAACATCATAATGTGATAGTGTAACTTTTTTCATATTAAGGTTCCTTTTAACTGTCTAACGTGAAACGTTTCTGAATTATTCGCTCCAGTGTCTCACGAAAAACCAATATCCTTTTGAAATTCTATTTTATGTTGATCAATGTTCAGTCACCTTAAAAAGTGGATCGAGAAGGGATTTGTTAATTTGTTACATTTTATTAGCAAACAATTCAAATCATCTACACAGAAAGCCCAGATAACGCATTGACCATAAGATAAATAAATACATTAATTCACATTTCTAGTTGAATTGCTTAATTCTAATAATTCAGAAAACGAAATAAAAATAAAACTCATGAAGTCTGTCATTATTTACAAGAATCATCAGGTTTAATTCATGGTTTATCACGGAAGCCCCATCATAACTCATCACTTTTATAATAGTCTTGATATAAAAAAAAATATGAGAAATGCATTTAAAGAAATAATGATACGACGGATGAGGCTAGTCTAGGCTCAGAGTCTGGAAAGAAATATACAGATCATTCAAACAGGTAAAATATGAATGACTGAAAGGCTTCATTCAGAGATTAATAACAGAAACCTTTGTAAAAAGCTTTGGCTTTGATGGATGGAAAATTGAGGATTGAGGTGATGGAGGTTGCTAAAGATGAAAGAGCAAAAGGCCTTTCTATCCAGGAAAGATTAATGATCAGTCTGGCTTCTTTATCGTTTACTCAATGGAAACAATGGAAACTCTAAAGCATTGGCAAAGAAGATAAAATGTTTTGTTTCTAAGTGGTTTAGAAAGACGAACCTTTGTGTAAAGCCTCAAAATGAACGCATTTATTTATGACAAGAAAAATCATGTTTCTTAAAATGAGTTTAGCAGAACATCCGGGTTTGAAATCTCATAATTAAGGCTTAGTTCCACAATGACCTTTATATAATTCGGGAACTGTCCAAATATAAAACAGAAACAAAAATCGACGTTTTTTTGAACTCTGCATCTCACTAAGAGGTTGAGAAAACTTCATCATTCTCCTTACATACTGTATATGAACGATGAAACAGGGAATAACAAAATACGTTCCGAAACTATAGACTTGAATTGAATGATATATGATGGTTTTTTCAAAAAGCGTGGAAAGTAATTTTGGATTATTAGCAATATGGGTGAAATATTAAACGAATATGATTCACAACCATCTTGCCTCTACTATGCGATTGAGTTTTAACAATGAAAATACAAAGGCTCTAATTGAGCGTTGCTCGTCTGTTCAGATGATTTATGGCTGGTTCAGAAATTATTGTCGGTCACTTTAAAAATAAAAATAAATAAATGAATAAAGATGGTAACCATGCGACTTGAGACAAGATATTGTAAACTGATATCATGGTGCCTTGCAGTAGTTTCAAAGAAAGCCACCCTATAAAGGCATCAACTGAGAAATTATGATATCCCTGTGAATGATAATTAAAATAATAAAATTAACAGTGACAATACCTTGGGAACTTGGGAATTTTTACTCAAAATGCTCATAATCTTGGGATTTTTCACAAATTGATATTTGTTACATTTTTTTTAATATTATAAACCAGAAATTATACAAATTTCAATAGCATTTGTATGTAAAAACTACCTGAGACACATCTTGTGTCACCTTAGAGTACTTAGAAAAATTTTCTGTCGCGCGTTGAGCGTCATCCAAATCTTAAGGGTTAATCATTCTTGATAGTTTATAACATTATCCTTAACAGCCTACCCAGATCATGATTCAGTAATATATATATATATATATATATATATATATATATATATATATATATATATATATATATATATATATATATATATATATATATATATATATATAGATATGTAGAGAGAGAGAGAGAGAGAGAGAGAGAGAGAGAGAGAGAGAGAGAGAGAGATATTATCTAATGATCATCTATAGCCTAGAGAGAGAGAGGTAAAGGTAGAGCATTGCTGTAAGTTCGGTAACGTAAGCAATTGTGAGACCGGACGGGAATCAGACGTGATAAGAACACACCGTTGAGATCAACTTGATTTGTTCATGTCACGCATTTGAAGAAGCGTCAGTTATTCAACGTAAGTTCTCTCACTCGTGTTTGTGTGTCGTTCAAAGTGATACAGGCACGCTTTCATATTGTGACATTTTTGTTGGTGCTGAATAATTCAACGATGAGTGACTCAGATGATCCTACACCAGGCAGTAGTGGAATTAGTACACCGCCAAAAAAAGGGGAAAATATGGTATCAACAATCTTTCAACCAGGAATGGCTGAAAGATTCACAGTTCAAGGATTGGCTGAAACCAGATGTGAATGATAAATATGCGGCTTCTTGCAGTGTTTGTGATGCTAAACTAAAAAACTGTAACAAATCCGCTCTTATGCTTCACAAGGCTTCCGCAAAGCATATGAAAAACTTTAACGCCAAGAAAAGTGCTGTGAACATTGAGACATATTTCAAGAAGACTCAGGAGAGCGACTCTGAAAATGAAGTTGCAAAGGCAGAGCTCCTACTTACCGGATATATAGCTGAACATAGTGTTCCCTTCCGACAAGCAGATCATTTAGTGGAAGTTATAAAGACTATGTTTCCTAAATATGAACCAGCGCAAAACTTGAAATTAAAGAGAACGAAGGCTTCTTATTTGCTGCAAGATGGAATTGCATGTGAAGAGAAAATGCTCGTGGCCAAAATTTGCAGGAATACATTTTTCTCTGTGATAATTGATGAATGCACAGATGTGTCTATCTCGCAAGTTCTTGCTGTGATGGTAAGATATTTTGATGAAGACAAACGCAAAGTCACAGATTCTTTATTCGGTATGATTGAAGTGGAAAATGCCACTGCTGAAGGGCTATATAAATGCGTGAAGGATCTGTTTCATGAAAATGATATACCATTATCAAATATAACTGGGTTTGCTAGTGACAATTGTTCCACGATGCTTGGGGCAAATAAAGGAGTTCAGACTCTGTTGAAGAAAGATGTCCCATCAGTTTATGTTATGGGTTGTGTTTGCCACTCTTTAGCATTATGCTGTAGTGAGGCATGCAAGCATTTACCAGCATGGCTTGAATCTTTCGTTAAGGCAACATGATTTTCAGATGATTCAGGATGTTGTCCATGCACCTAAACAAAGAATTCTGAAATCATCTCAAACTCGATGGTTATCAAGGGGGGGGGGCAGTTATAGCTCGAATTTTAGAGCAATGGGATGCACTGCTGCTGTTTTTCGAATCAGAGTCAAAGACAGATAAAATTGATGGCGCTGCCAACATTTTCAAAACAATGGTGACTTCAGGAACTAAGCATATGTTGCAATTCCTCAACTATATAATTCCAAAGATAGACAAAATGAATCTTGAATTTCAATCAGAATATTTTGAAGAAATCTCGAAATTCTTCCCGGACTTGATACATAAATGTAGAACATGTCCGAGAAAATCCGGACATATGGTTAACTTTAAGCTTATATGAATGCTGTCTAGCCTATAGACTCAGTGTGGGCAAGTCAGTTTATCGTTTCTTGGATATAGGCTTAGGGTATTTTCTCGACATTCACAAACAAAAATTATTATAGTTTTAGCCTAGTGGATAGCCTTGCCAGTAATTTTATCCATCTTTTCGTTTGTATGGTAAATATTTGGATTAGGTGTAATTCGCTATAGCCAGAAATACTATATATGGCTAAGCCTATCCTGAAACTTCACATTTTATTAATTTTGTTTCAGGAAGCCGAATTGAAGCCATGGCTAGCTGCTGTTGTGAATGACCCTTTTCGTGCAAGTTGCAAAGCATGTGATTCCAAATTTAATGCTCACCGTAGTGAAATAAATAGGCTCAGTAAGAGTGAAGTACATAAGAAAAGAATGCAATTTTTTGGAAAACAACAATCTTTGAGTAGCTGGGTTCGTCCAAAAAATGAGGCAAAGGTTGCATTACACAATAAAGTAAAAATTGCAGAAATCAAGTTAGCTTCACTTTTCTGTGAACATAATATATCTATGAAAACTATGGACCATTTATCTGAGTTGCTAAAGGAGATTTTTGATGATTCAGAAATTGCTAAGAATGTAAAGTTGCATAGAACTAAACTTGCTAGCATTGTGACAAATGTATTAGGCAAGAAAGAGACAAATATGCTTAGCTGTCAATTAAAAGAAAAAAAGTTTTCACTTCTCATAGACGAGGGTACAGACATTGCTCATACTAAGTTGATTGCATGTGTTGTCAGATATTTTTCTGATGATAAAAACGATGTTGTTATGCAGTTACTAGAAGTTATTTCGCATGATGATAAAGATTGTTCTGCAGAATCAGTAGCAAATGCTGTTATGAAATGCTTTGAAGATAGAGGCATTCCTTTAAACAATATGATTGGTATGGCAGCAGCAGATAATGCCAGTGTCATGGTAGGGGAGAATAACTCTGTAATGACAAGATTAAGGAAGGAGGCAGATAAAAGTTTCTTATTGTTAAGATGTATTTGTCACTGTATGCACATTGCAGCAAGTAAGGCTGCTCCCAAACTACCTACTAATGTGGAGGCTTTTATTAGGAATATTTCCAGTTACTTTGGGCATAGTTCCAAGCGACAGGCACAGCTTGCAGAATTACAAGTTTTCATGAATGCTGAAAAGCAGCGCATTCTAAAACCATCTGATACACGTTGGCTTGCATTGCAACATTGTGTAGCCCGTATTCTTGATCAGTGGGATGTATTGAAGTTGCTTTTTTTTTAGGCACAAATTGAGGACAGAAATCTTTCAGCTGATCATATAGTTAGTGAGTTTAATAATCCATTCACCAAGGCCTATCTAGAGTTTATGAGGTTTGTTTTGGGGTATTTCAATAGTATAAATGCCCTTTTTCAAAGTAAGAAGAATCTCATAGGTGTATTTCAAAAAGAAATCCAAAGAACTGTCAAATTTCTTTGTCAAAATTTTATTAAGCCTCAGTATTTGCATGACGTGTCTAAAATTGATCCAACAAATACAAATCAGCTTTTGCCTTTATCTGAAGTTTCCCTGGGAAAGAATTGCTCAGATATAATTGCAGATGCAGATCTTAATTCTGGTGATGTCACAGTTTTTAAAGAGAGATATTTATCATTTTATCAGATTGCTTTCGAGGAGATCAAAAGGATGCTTCCTTTAAATGATCCATTTTTTCGTGAGCTAGAATTTATTGAACCTACTGTAGCACTTGACCTTAATAGCAGGAACAGACTACCATCTCTTGGTCTCCTCAAAGACAAATATAATCATTTGCTGCATGGCGATATTGATGAGGAATGGCGAAAGCTGCCTTTGTATTTTGATGATATGGAGATTAAGGACCTGATGAAGAAATCTAACACTGAATTTTGGTTTTCTTAGCTACTGTGAAAGATGTTAGTGATGAGCCTGTCTTAAAAAATTTGGTTGCTTTAGCAAAACTTGTATATACTCTTCCCCATTCTAATGCAGAGACTGAAAGGATCTTTTAATTTTTAACAGATACAAAGACAAAAAAACGAAATAAAATGGGGCCTGAGTTACTCAATGCCATTTTAGTTACAAAATCGACAATGAAAGGTATGGATGAAAATTGTAGAAGTAAAAGGGTAACAACTGATCTTATTGAACTCCATAATGTTTCAATGTAGCCTATGCCTTTAAGAATGTATTTGATAAATAAAAATAAAAAATAATCCTTGTACCGTACATCAGGTTTATTAATATTCACATCCTAATGCCAGGCGTGGGGTAATGGCAGGTTAAGTAGGGTAAATTCAGAGCCAAGGTAGGGTAATGAGCTGTGGGAGGGTTGGCAACACTGTCAGTATCTCTGGTGCAGTTGTCGAGTCAGGACGTATCTCTCCGTCCTGTGGATCAGGCCACAATGGCTTCTATTCCCGGAACACGAGGGTCTGTTAACCAGAGTTATTTCATTTTATTTTCATGACGTTTGACAGTATTATTAAAGTTCATGACTTCGTGTATTTCACCCTTATGACTGAGGCTATTCAGCCAGAATTACTAATCGCCGGACGAATTCCATAGCATTCTTTCTTTCTTTCTTTCTTCTTTCTCACAAGCAAATCCTCTTTACGAAGAGATTCGTCACCGTCCGCTGAATGTCCGCTGACTTTCCGCTGCAATGTGGACACATGTTAAAATCAGTTGCAACAGTTGTGTTTGTGTTGATGTGGCCTCTCTCAGTCTGTCTGTCTGTCTGTCTGTCTCTTGGCCACTCGTTCATGGATAGTTAGAGACAGTCAAGGCGTCCATTTTTGTCATTACAAGTTTCCTCTCATTGTACTAACCATTTCACGTGTTAAAATCATTATTGGTCGTCCTGTCACGATTCTGGGGGGAGAGAGAGAGAGAGATTCAGCAAATCACCTGCACATTACAATAGTCTGCTTTTGCAACGTAGCCAAGATGTCGAACCAATTTTTATTATTTTCTTTATTTTTGGTTACTCTGAGTTGCCATTTAAAAAGCCCTTAGGCCTGAGGTTTACTTACAGCCCCCGTGGGCGTGTTCTCTAGTTCTCTGCCCTCATACCCACGCCCACAAAACCCACCTCCACCCCCACGCCACCTCTTGTTTAGATCCATGAGAATGACCGCAGTTTTGCGATAATACATTTATTATTATTATTATTATTATTATTATTATTATTATTATTATTATTATTATTATTATTATTATTATCTCGTCCACTTTATCATCAGGATGATTTCCGTAGCATACAATAAAATGCAGTTCATGTTTCTGTTTCGATCGGCGACATTGTTCTTGGACGTCTCATTCTGTCTAAGTTTATTCTTGGGTATTAGTAGACAACCCCCTTCCCCCTCCCCCTCCCTCATCCCCCAAGAATCTGCCAACTTCTGAGGTGTTGATATTCGTCATTTGATTCTGAACGATTCTTATATTGGCTGTTTCAAGGATTTGTTCTAGTCATTGACGTCGGTTACTTTGTTTTAACATCAACTCGTTTTTTTTTTTTTTATTCGCGTATTTTAACGCAGATTCGGCGTCGTTAGAAGATGATTATTCAAGTCTATGTCGATCATTTACATATATGCTACCCCTTCGTTGAGGTCATTCTGTTTCAAAACTGTACACACACACACATATATATTACCTGATCACACTCTCATATTTTAGGCTATATGAGATATTTCCTGTTGTGTAACTGTAATCCTGCAAAGTTTTCACCGTCCAGGAAACCCGTCTATTTTACCATTCTGATTTTATTACAGATTCACAGCTGGCCTTATGCCAGCCTTCTCAGTAGGTAAAGCAGCCCCTTGGGAAGGAAAGGAAAGAAAAATATATGTAAGTGAGCGTAGGAGGGAGAGAGAGAGAGGAAAAAAACGAATTCAAACTGAACGGTTTATTTAAAATTAAATCGCCAGAATAATCGCGCGGGAATTCTGTGGCTTGGGGGGGGGGGGCGGCGGCGCTGGGGCTGGGTTGAGGGGGATGTTTCCTTGGTGACCGAGTGACAGAGGCCAACGAATTTAGACTTAAAGGGACACTTCA
>NC_089787.1:9539705-9572205 GCF_040412425.1 Macrobrachium rosenbergii
TTTAAACTAATTACGAATTTACCAGCTTATTTTTGCTTTTTATTAAGTGAGATCTTTTTCTGCATTTCCCTTTACCTTCTCTTACTTCCGAATGAAAACCTTAATATTCTTTGGAAGCTTCTTGAATATCAAATCAATGGCCCCTGTGGGCTTGTTCAAAATGAACAGGGTTCAACTGAATAATAATAATAATAATAATCTGTACATCAGGTCCTCAATAATATTCAATGGTATTCTTGTTGATTTTATAAAAAAGTTACAACAAAATTTACAAAAGCTTTCGAACCCTGTCCTGGGTTCATCTTCAGTCTAACTAAAAATTGACATAATAAGTAAATATATTAGTTCCAGTTTTAAGTATAGAACCCTATCCAAGTAGGTGACTGTTTCTCCTCTTCTTATATTCCGCGTGGCTATCCTTGATCTCCTCACTTGTTGTTCTGCATGTAATTCATCGTTAGCGGTGACATCCTCGGAATCCCGGCTGTTATAAGGTGTCTGCGGGGTGATGTCAGAGATAACAGCAGCATCAGACGAAGGAAAGACGGAGCCTGTCCTAACATTAAAACCTTTAATAAATGTTTTGATTACATGGAAGTTAACTAGCGGGTCCTCGTTAACGAACAACTTGTTTCCCTTAAATGATTCTCCTATATTATGGCGGCGCCGTCGACTAATCTTCTTATGTTGACGTTGTTACTTTTGTGAATGATGTTGGCTCTATTCCAGTCTGGTCTATGATCGTTATTGAATGCGTGGCTAACTATTGCACTATTTTGAGAATGTAATGAGAAAGCCCGTCTAGTCTATGTTCCCCTAAACGAGTTTCTAACCCTCTACCGCTTTCTCAGAAATATTTACCTTTGCAGTCTTTACATGGTATTTCGTATACTCCTGGCACTATGGGGTTATTATGATTGTTGTTGTTTTTTATTGGGTTATTTCTTATCGTGTTGGTATATTTGAAAACAATTTTAGTATTATCCTGGGTATTATTTACATATATTTACATATGTTATGTATGTTAGGGCAAAAATGTAAGGTTAAAAATCTATTCGGTTTTCTTCTAATGTTATTATCTTTAGGGTAATAATAAGTCTTCCGGGCACGTGAGATAGCCTTTTCAGTGAAGTGGGAGGGGTACCTAAGGCTTCTGAAAGTTGCCTTAATGTGATGTATTTCGTCATTAATATATTCTGGATCACAAATCTTGAAGGCTCATAATGCGAAGTTCTTTATTTTGGTATTATTATTATGAAAAGAATAAAAATGTATATAACTTTCAGAGTTGGTTGTCTTCCTATATACTGTGAATTTAAACTTTTGTCTACTCGAATCTCTGAAGATTAATACGTCTAAGAAAGGCAACTTGGAGTCAGTTTCTACTTCCACGGTAAATTTTATTGATGGCTGGATGTCATTTGCTATTCCTACTAATTTATTTAAATTTCTTTCTGTCCCTCTGATAATTGCAAAAATATCATCAACATATCTGACCCTCAAAGGAGGCGTGGTTTCCCTATCACATATGTTGAGAATATCTCTCTCTCTCTCTCTCTACGAACTCCATACAAATATTGGCTCAAACTGGGGATAGAGGGGAGCCCATAGCGACCCCTTCTTTTTTGTGCAAATCTTTGATTATTGAATTGAAACACCGTGGAAGATACGCATAGTCTTATTAATGCAAAGAATTGGTTATTGGATAGGGGGAATTCTATATTACCTTGTTCGTATTCATGCTGGAGCTTAGAGATGACATAATCTAAGGTAACGCTTGTGAAAAGTGCCGTAACGTCTAAACTTACCATAATGCCATCCAGAGCAGTTGATGAATTAATAACAGAGAAACCTTAGTAAAAAAAAAAAAAAAAACTGAGGGCTAAAGTGAAGGATGGAGGCTGTGCGACAGATAAAAGGATGAAGGCCAGTCTATTCATTGGCGATTAATGATCAGTCTGGTCCTTAACCTTTCCCTCGATGGGAACAATGGAAACTCGAAAGTATCAGCAAAGAAGATAAAATGGATATTTTCTAAATCGGTTTGGAAGGAAAAATATCCTTCAAGTGCAAAGAATTTAAATAAAATTTTATTTTATCTGAATATTCGGCGTAGCTAGCTCGTGGACTTCAGCTGCTTCGTCCATGAACCTTGCGAGTTAACATATTCGAAATAAAAGTGTTAATTATTTCAGAACAAAGCTATTACTAATCAGATCAAATGGGTTCATTATCAATACAGTAACTAATCATGAATTATCAAATGGAAAGACGAAAGAAATTAAAACTTTCTTCGGTATCCGTAAATTAGACGGAAACTAACTTTAAAAGAAGAGTATTTTAGGTGAATTGCAAAACGTCTGTCATTCAGCAGCTGTGAATCTCACATTTATTCTCTATCAACAATTCCACTCACGGTTTCCGAGATATTTTCGGTCCCGTCGATCTCCTGAATGTTTGCTGCTGCGGCATTTCACACGACAAGCGCTTTGGAGGGGCAACAAACAGTTGGGAGTTCTCTGAATTTACCAGTGGGGTGGTTTAGCTTTTCTTCATTTATTTATATCAGTTGTTCAGTTCACCTCCATCCCCATGTCTCTCTCTCTGCATATATATATATATATATATATATATATATATATATATATATATATATATATATATATATATATATATATATATATATATATATATATATATATATAGAGATAAGAGTAGAGAGAGAGAGAGAGAGAGAGAGAGAGAGAGAGAGAGAGAGAGAGAGAGAGAGATAATATAAATTTATCATTTGAATCATATTTTTGTTACCATTTTATATTTTTTTTACGGCAAAAGTGATTTAACTGACATATCTTACAGTGCCGATGACCCTTGCTGCTGTGACGCCAGAAAACCCAATCTGTAATTAGTCAGTCAATCATCCTCTCTTCCTCGTTAATGTTAGTGCATGTATCGGTGCATGGATGTCTGTGTCTTTAATCAATTGAATTGCTTCTGTTTATCTGCCGTTTCGTCAGTCTCTTTGTATGAATTTCTACTGTCACTGTCTCTGTTCTTGTTTGTGATGCTTTCCACAAAACAACTACAAGGGTCTCAAGCATGCACTATGCAATTACATGCTGACAAAGGAGTTGAAAATTAAATCAGATTGGCAATCCAATCAGGTAACACAGTTCCTGAGGAAACTTTGCTAATTCAAGTACTGCAGGAGACCAGCATTCAGCCGCAAGCGTTGTTAAACTGGTTCATAATTCATATGAACGTCTTTATGAAGAGAAAAAAGGTGGTGAAACTTCCCTCTCTCTTTGACTGCTTCGTTACCGCTCAAGATTTCTCAGCTCCATGACTCAAAATCCTTCTTTTGGTTTTTACGCCCTTGAGAAACCTCCTCGCCTTCCTTTGTGAGACCGAAGAGTTCCCCCCCTCTCTCTCTCTCTCTCTCTCTCTCTCTCTCTCTCTCTCTCTCTCTCTCTCTCTCTGGTTATGTGCGAGAATTCCTTTTCTTTTAATCTGAACAGGCATAAAAACACGAAGAAGCTTTCTTTTATAAATTATTGTGCTTCGCATTTGTATTAAAAAGTTCATCATTATATGTTTTTTAAAAGAAAGTAATATTTCTTTGTTTGATAAGTTAATATCTGTTTCGTTTTATGCAAGTTATAAGAGCAAAACCTTCAGAATGGCAAAGAAAGACGAATAATCACGCTGTCATATACGAACAAATCAACCAAAACAATCACTCGGGCAAACACAGATAACGTCCAGTCAAAAACACAAGCAATAAAGGTTGGAAGAAACGGCCCAGCCACACTCACTACTATTCATAGACTCGAAGAAGAAACAAAGCGAAAGCAGTCAGTCAGGCATTATCTATGACTTTCATAGAGATTAAAATCTCTCATCTTTATCGTGACAGGACAGGAGTAGTACTCCTGTGACCACTCGAGATTTTGGAAATTCCCAAGATTGCTACCTAAAATATCCCAAGATAAAAAAAAAAATCCCAAGTTTCCTGAAATAAAATTAGTTTCAGTAAAATACAATAAGGAACATACCTTAATATTGAAGAAATATTTGCTCCCTCTCAGTCTCACTATCTGACTCATCAGCGGCAGCACCTGCATACAATGTTGTAGTTTCTCCTTTTTGTCGCTCCTCTTCTCTTTCCACATACCGCTTGTGGCACTTTCCAGTTTTTACATCATTAATGAGAGATTTTGAGGGTTGCCACAAATAACAGGGTGTATCTTGGCGGGCAATTGCTTGCTTTGCAAGCAACCGGTTCGATGCTGTGGTTACACTTCGTCTGTTTGTTTGTTTGGTTTTAATAACATTAAGTTTAGAAAATAGCCTCTCAACGCATGCACAAGAGTGAGGGAGGGAGGGCTAGCAGGTAGCACATAAATCTAGACAGAAGCTCAAATTTAGGCTTGAGGTTGCCGTCAGTAACTCTTTTAAGTTCCACCCAAAATGAAGTTGGATTTTCACAAATGTTTTGTGATGAGTCTTTTGAATACAATGAATCTCTCCACTGGTCTTCTAAAATATCAAGTTCCTCTTCCTTTACGAGATTTGGGAAACAGATTCCCAAATTCACAACAGCATCTGCTTCCCTTTCAGGAGAAAGAGCTTCTTTTGGATCAATGATTTTGATTAATGAAAGAACACTGTCCTTACGGAATGAAAATCTTTTTCTCATTTGAGAGCATAGTTCCACTAAAAAAGCACGGCAATCAAGGCGAAATCTTTCCTCATTTTGTTTCAAAGGGTCTTTTATCAAACTTGCTTTGCATCTGCCCCCAAGATTAATGTCACAAGTTTTCTTGTAGACAGACTTATCTTTTGGATCAATGTCAGCCATGTTTACAGAACTGATTACTTTATCTGACACAAACATAGCCAATATACTTCTGTATTCATCAGATATGGTATTGAAGAGCGTTGGTAGTCTTAAAATATTCTGATTGAAATTCAAGATTCATTTGGTCTATCTTTGGAATTATATAGTTGAGGAATTGCAACATATGCTTAGTTCCTGAAGTCACCATTGTTTTGTAAATGTTGGCAGCGCCATCAATTTTATCTGTCTTTGACTCTGATTCGAAAAACAGCAGCAGTGCATCCCATTGCTCTAAAATTCGAGCTATAACTGCCCCCCTTGATAACCATCGAGTTTGAGATAATTTCAGAATTCTATGTTTAGCTGCATGGACAACATCCTGGATCATCTGAAAATCATGTTGCCTTGTACTACTACGAGCAAAATAACAACATACATCCTTAACGAAAGATTCAAGCCATGCTGGTAAATGCTTGCATGCCTCACTACAGCATAATGCTAAAGAGTGGCAAACACAACCCATAACATAAACTGATGGGACATCTTTCTTCAACAGAGCCTGAACTCCTTTATTTGCCCCAAGCATCGTGGAACAATTGTCACTAGCAAACCCAATTATATTTGATAATGGTATATCATTTTCATGAAACAGATCCTTCACGCATTTATATAGCCCTTCAGCAGTGGCATTTTCCACTTCAATCATACCGAATAAAGAATCTGTGACTTTGCGTTTGTCTTCATCAAAATATCTTACCATCACAGCAAGAACTTGCGAGATAGACACATCTACGCATTCATCAATTATCACAGAGAAAAATGTATTCCAGCAAATTTTGGCCACGAGCATTTTCTCTTCACATGCAGTTCCATCTTGCAGCAAATAAGAAGCCTTCGTTCTCTTTAATTTCAAGTTTTGCGCTGGTTCATATTTATAGTCTTTATAACTTCCATAAATGCCTTTATAAGAAGAAATATGTCAGCTATATATCGGTGAGTAAGCTCTGCCTTTGCTACTTCATTTTCAGAGTCGCTGACTTTTTCTTCAATGCGTTAAAGTTTTCGTTAAAGTTTTTCATATGCTTTATGGAAGCCTTGTGAAGCATAAGAGCGGATTTGTTACAGTTTTTAGTTTAGCATCACAAACACTGCAAGAAGCCGCATATTTATCATTCACATCTGGTTTCAGCCAATCCTTGAACTGTGAATCTTTCAGCCATTCCTGGTTGAAAGATTGTTGATACCATATTTTCCCCCTTTTTTTTGGTGGTGTACTAATTCCACTACTGCCTGGTGTAGGATCATCTGAGTCATTCATCGTTAAATTATTCAGCACCAACAAAAATGTCACAATATGAAAGCGTGCCTGTATCACTTTGAACGACACACAAACACGAGTGAGAGAACTTACGTTGAATAACTGATGCTTCTTCAAATGCGTGACATGAACAAATCAAGTTGATCTCAACGGTGTGTTCTTATCACGTCTGATTCCCGTCCGGTCTCACAATTGCTTACGTTACCGAACTTACAGCAATGCTCTACCTTTACCTCTCTCTCTCTAGGCTATAGATGATCATTAGATAATATCTCTCTCTCTCTCTCTCTCTCTCTCTCTCTCTCTCTCTCTCTCTCTCTCTCTCTCTACATACATACATATATATATATATATATATATATATATATATATATATATATATATATATATATATATATATATATATATATATATATATATATATATATATATTACTGAATCATGATATATATATATATATATATATATATATATATATATATATAGGCTGTTAAGGATAATGTTATAAACTATCAAGAATGATTAACCCTTTAGATTTGGATGACGCTCAACGCGCGACAGAAAATTTTTCTAAGTATTCTAAGGTGACACAAGATGTGTCTCTGAGGTAGTTTTTACATACAAATGCTATTGAAATTTGTATAATATCTGGTTTATAATATTAAAAAAAAATGTAACAAATATCAATTTGTGAAAAATCCCAAGATTATGAGCATTTTGAGTAAAAATTCCCAAGTTCCCAAGGTAAGCCTTAAAATCCCAAGATCTTGGGAAAAATCCCAAGGAAAAGGAATTTTGTCCTATATTACTCCTTAAAAAATACGTGAGGTGTTGTGGGAAAACTTACCTGGAAATCAGGTCATTTGACAAACCAGCGAGTGAGCAAACGGCCGACGTTTTTGCATTCCTTTGTTCAACTTTATATGTACAGAAATATCCATACGAAAAGCAGAGATTATTCTTTGACTTCCTAATTCATCTCTCTCTCTCTCTCTCTCTCTCTCTCTCTCTCTCTCTCTCTCTCTCTCTCTGTGTGTGTGTGTGTGTGTGTGTGTGTGTGTTGTCCAGCCTCTTTCATGGGCCTGTGCCAAGTAGTAGAGCTGGTAAAATAATCGTCATATCGTCATATTATGAGAGTACCTGCGCCAGGACTGAGGGAGGGGTTGTGCACATTCATTCCTTCATGACCTGTTGTGCCTCCTTTTACTCTCACAGCAAAGCTCGTCCCCGGTGTACTTTCGACGCTAGCATATCGCAGTCGTAAACTAGAAAGACTTCCTCTGCATTTCAGGACCAGTTTTCCTTACTCTTACCGCGGTGCTAGGAAGAAACTCTGAAAGAACTCCATCGTTAATCTGGAGAGGTTGCCTGTTTCCATGCAGGGAAGGGTAAAGGGGAAAGTGAACGAAGTTTCTGTGATTTGAGAGACTCCGGTATTTGCTTCTATTTTCCAGTGGCTTTGTTATGGTGGATAATCCTAAGTCCGTTACTGTTTGGGCTACTTGGTGGTCGAAGGGGCTATTTGGTGGTCGGGGTGGCTATTCACGTTGAGTCAGGTGCAATAAACGTAACTGGGACTACTACAAGGCACCATAATATCAGTTTACTTGAATATTTCTTGTCTGCAGAGAAAGTCGTACATTATGAGGTCTTCCGTCGCGCATCTTGGTAAATTCCCGAAGATCGATCACTGGTTATTGTGGGGTACAACAAGAGCATCCTGAGGCCGTGTTTAGATGAGTTACCGCTAACCATAATTCATTCTAAAAACATCAGTCTCTCTCTCTCTCTCTCTCTCTCTCTCTCTCTCTCTCTCTCTCTCTCTCTCTGCGCAAGTGAATGTTCCCATTCACAGGGATATCGTAACTTCTCAGTTGATGCCTTTGTATTTTCTTTGGAAATCCAGGCACAATATCTCTCAATCGCATAGTAAACCATTTATTTATTTATTTATTTTTTATTTTCAAAGTGAACAATTTTCTGAACCAGCCAGTAACTATCCGTTGTTAAAACAGACGAGCAAGATGGCTTCTGTAACTCATATTCGTTTAATATTTCTACCTTTGCTAATAATCCTCAAATTATTTGATAGCTCTGTCAATCATATTCGTTTAATATTTCTACCTTTGCTAATAATCCTCAAATTATTTTCCACGCCTTGAAAAACAATAATATATCATTTAATTCAAGTCTATAGTTTTCAGAACGTGTTTTGTTATTCCCTGTTCAACGTTCATGTACAGTATGTAAGGAGAATGGAGATGTTTTTTCAACTTCTTCGTGAGATGCAGAGTTCAAAAAAACGTCGATTTTATGTTTCTGTTTTTATATTTGGACAGTTCCCCGAATTATATAAAGGTCATTGTGGAAACTAAACTTTAATTATGAGATTTCCAAACCCGGATGTTCTGCTCAACTCATTTAGGAAACATGATTTTTCTTGTCATAAATAATGCGTTCATTTGAAGGCCTTGCACCAAAGGTTCGTCTCTCTAAACCACTTCAGAAACAAAACATTTTATCTTCTTTGCCAATGCTTTAGAGTTTCCATTGTTCCCACTGAGTAAACGATATAAAGAGCCAGACTGATCATTAATCACTCCTGGATAGAAAGACCTTTACTCTTTCATCTTTAGCACAACCTCCATCACGTCAATCCTCAATTTTCCATCCATCAAAGCCAAAGCTTTTTTCACTAAGGCTTCTGTTATTAATCTTCTGAATGAAGCCTTTCAGTCATTCATATTTTACCTGCTTTGGAATGGTCTGTATATTCTCTCTCCAGACTCTGAGCCTAGACTAGCCTCATCCGTCGTATCATTATTCCTTTAAATGCATTTCTCATATTTTTTTTTATATCAAGACTATTATAAAAGTGATGAGTTATGTATGAGGCTTCCGTGAGAAATCATGAATTAAACCTAATGATTCTTGTAAATAATGACAGACTTCGCAAGTTTTATTTTATTTCGTTTCTCTGAATTATTAGAATTCAGCAATTCAACTAGAAGTAAATATATTTATTTATCCTATGGTTAATGCGTTATCTAGGTTTTCTGCGTAGATGACTTGAATTGTTTGCTAATAAAATGTACATTAGCAAAGCCCTTCTCGATCCACTTTTTTAATGTGACTGAACATTGATCAACATAAAATGGAATTCCAAAAGGATATTGGTTTTTCGTGAGACATTGGCAGCGAATAATTCAGAAAAGTTTCACGTTAGACAATTAAAAGAAACCTTGATATGAATAAAGTTGCACTATCATATTATGAGGTTCCTTGTTGCATGAATTCAAAGATCACTGAAAAATCTTAATTGTAAATAAAAGTTCTTTCTTTGTGAATGCTCCGTAGATTTATGTAAATAAAGAGAACGAGGTTAAAGGAAACAGTTCCTTCCCTCTAAAAGTATTTGGAGGTCAGTAGTTTCCCAATTTAGGGATCTTGTGGACACGAAACACAATACTTTGACTTTCTGCGACTGAGGCTGAAATAAGGGAGTAGCAAGAACATGGCTTCTTCCTTGTAGGAAGTAGCTTATTTAACATTTTTATTCTTTATTTGGTGAATGTGGTTCGTCTCATAAATGTATATTTGTATGATTTTCCAGTTATGATGAAGGTCATCACAACAAGTTGCGTGCAGATATTACTACAAGTCGCTTTCGTTTTTCTTCTATTTGTAATAAGAAACAATAAATGGGGAACCACTGGTACCGTTTTGCTTCCCCTTTCTTGTTTTAGGCGAACCATCATCTTTTTAATAGTTAAAATCTACGTCCTATTGAATTAATTGAAGGAGTCAGTCATACACGCCTGTGTTGCGGAAATATTAATCGCCCTCTCCCTCCCGCTGGTTGCAGACCATAAAAAGCCAATGCAGCTTGCACCTGCATTCCTTATAAAGTTTATTAGTTCATTAGTTTTTTCACAGAAACATAGATATGTAAACACAACCCTCAACCACATCACACCACCCGGCCCCTCCACGCTTTTCTTTGCGTTCATTTTGCGTCATTGCAGACTTGTTTTTATTGTTCAAATGTTATTAATTATATTCACTTATTAATAATATTGGTCACACCCTATTATTTCATTGTCTGATACAGTATAAGCTTTGTACATCTCTTCATTAATTAGAAAATTTCTCGTTCTTTCTCAGCAATCCTTTTGTAATCATTTTTTTGTATGATAATCTTAACAGGCTGCAGGAATTCTTAAATATATGTTATTTAATAGACACATTTGAGTTACAGTTTATAAGACTTATAAGAAAAAATGGATTTTCTTAAAGGGCTCAACAAGGGATGGATTACTCTCCCGAACTGGACTATTCGGAGACTGTCTAGTCCCTCCATTGGCATGATTTGGAATTCTCATCCTATTTTCTTGTTCCTTTACTAATTTTTCTTAATATTTCTTGGGCCCCAATGAAATTGGCGAAAAGTGGGTTCATATTCACCATTGTAGCAAAATCTTGGACATTTAAAAGGAAACAAGCTGGTGCAACTTACGAAAGTCTTGTGGAAAAAGGATAGAAAGTATCCTTTTTATTTTGTCTGCCAATGGACGTCATCTAATGGTAATGAGACCAGAATATCAACTATCGCGCCAAAACTGTTTTATAGATGGTCTCATGGATGAGAGTATACACAATATAAACCATCTGTCCAGCTGCTTAGTAAAAGGAAGATATTTTCTCTCAAAATGAATCCGTTCCCAACTTCATTCATGCTGAAGCGCTCGATATTGTTTGGGAGAAGGTCCCCAAGTGTCATTCATCATGTCACATCTCCGCCACCATCAAAGCTGGCGAGATGAGAACTCGAAAAGCGTCCTCCACCCTCACACCATGGGGTGCAGAAAAGGCTCCCGTGACGTGTTCCAAGAAGACCATGGAAAACAAACAAGGGAAAAATGAGGATTCTACCATGTGCCACATAGTTTACGAAGTCGTGGAGAAAAAGCTGAACAGACGCGTGGAATGGATTAACTTCATGAACATCCGAAGAAGAAAGGATGCAGCTGCGAAGGTCACATGGAGGCGACGCACGCGGAACGAGAACTGATATCCAGGTCACAGGTCAGGATGAGAAGTAAGACATTTACGATCGTGTGCTTATGTATATATACGTCTGACACGTATGTTTTTTTTTATTATTATTATTTTGGTCTTTGAAGATGGAACACACGAGGCTCTGACAGTTTGGAAATAAAAAATCTATTTTGAACTTTTCTGCACCACTGAGGCCCTCTGTGAAATAATATATATATATATATATATATATATATATATATATATATATATATATATATATATATATATATATATATATATATATATATATTTATATATATTTATATATATATATATATATATATATATATATATATATATATATATATATATATATATATATATATATATATATATATATATATATATATATATATATATAGATATAGATATATATATATATATATATATATATATATATATATATATATATATATATATATATATATATATATATATATATATATATATATATATATATATATATATATATATATATATATATAGTCCCATCCAGCAATCTTCATCTTCACCTTGATTTACTTCCTTAGTATTAGGGTGTGCGTCAAGTTGAGTGAATGCAGGAGCCCTTTTCTCCTATCAGTATATACTGCAAATGAATATCCTGTATTATTTTGTGAGTTTTTTCTGTATTTATTTTTCCTGTTGTCAATCGTTGGTTCGGAACTTGATTTGTTAAGGAAGTATTGGAATGAATCTGACGATGCGATTCCGAATCGTCAAAGAGAGAGAGAGAGAGAGAGAGAGAGAGAGAGAGAGAGAGAGAGAGAGAGAGAGAGAGAGAGAGAGAGATGGGGGTACTAAAAAAATGTCATTTCTATGCTCTCTTTGTATTGCACATAAAAGAATCCCTCTTATATGATTTATTGACTTGCTTAATCTAGAAATAATTAGATAACATCTGTTGAATTAAGGCTACTGTAATAATTGAAAATGATAACATACCATATATGTCACTAACTGTCAGCAAACTAATTATGAAAATCTGGAAACCCGCTCGGGCAGCGAGAGTCCAGAATTCGTGAAAGATCGATGTCACCAAGAGATTTTGGGAGCTGAAAAACTTGTTTGTATTACATTATTAAGAGAAGAAGTGATATAATTTTTAGTAAATATGATTCGTTAATAAAGAATGAAGTATTTCTATATTCCCATGTCGAGTAACTTTTGCATTTAAGATAAAATCATCAAACATAAAGAGATTATTGTAATGAAATATAGCCAGAGGATAAAAAGTAAGAAATGTGACGATCAAAAAGATAACGAGAGTTGAATAAAATTAAATTCTTTCTTACCAAGCTACATGAAAGGAGGGGGTGAAGATATTTCAACAGTAAAAGAATAAATTAAAAAAGTTGTGTTTCTGAACATTCCAGCGCCATCTCTTCATTGGGTTCTGAGAAACTTCCTCGAAAAGCACCAAGGGAATGCTAAATGATATTAAGAAATAAGATCATTTTCGTTTCATGAGAAAACCATTTCCACTTAACTTCGAACAAAGCTTTTCCCGACTTCAGTGCTGCTCACGTTTCCTCTTCCTCTGATTCTGCTGCAAAAGAGAAATTGCTGAAAGAATTAGTCCAAGAAGCTCAGTTTCCGAGATAAGAACGATTTGGAACAAGTGGCTGACGATCAAAAGGATAAGTTTAGATTTCAGGTTTTACCAGCGCTTTGATTTAGGCATTTAATGCTCTTTTTGTCTTCATGGGGAAAATGTATATTGCACTGTTTATAGTATATATAAAAAACATGAACTTTTTTTTTTTCCTCTTCATAAATTTTGAATTTTAATAGTAGTTCCTTTTTCCATATGCGCAGCTTTTTGATGAGTTGACAAGTAACAAGAGGAAATACTACTGAAAATCCCTTTATGGATATCTAGCCATAATTGTACTTAGATACAGAGAACTTATTTGAAAAAAACGGTAACAACTGCTCCGGTTCTTCCGTCCTACCTTCTTCAGACCATTGCCCAGGAACAAACCTTTTATACGAATGCCTTCTATCCTATGTATCAGTATAATCATAACTTTGTGTTCAAACGTTATCCATTTTTACAGGACTGAACTCTGATCATCCTGCATATGTCCAGTGGTATATGCTGCTCTCATGCAAGCGCTCATTAATCTTATTTCTTCTCCATTTAAACTTCTTTGCCTTTATCGCTAGTTTCTTTTTCTATTTAAACTCCTTAATCAGAAAGGGGAACACTGGGCTTATTAGCAGTAAAAAAATTGTTTTACAATTTTGTTTATTGGGAATACAAAACAAACATATTCCAGACTTTGCTCTCCCACAAATTTTTATCATCATTTTACAAAAAAGTACAGAGAACAGGAGGCGAAAGAAAATGAATAAGAATATGAACAATTTCCGTATAACTCGCAGTAGAATGTAACTACATCCACATCTAAAATCAACGAAATTTCTCCATCCTGAAGTTCATAAGCAACAGAGCATTTCCTGATGTCGAAGACTACTTGAATAAGACATTATTGTTATTATTATTATTATTATTATTATTATTATTATTATTATTATTATTATTATTATTATTATTATTTGTCTGCATTTGAAAAGCTTCCTTTCAGTTTTCTGCAAAAGAAAACTATTGAGATGGCTTTGTCTGTCCGTCCGCACTTTTTCTGCCCGCCCTCAGATCTTAAAAACTACTGAGGTTACAGGGCTGCAAATTGGTATGTTGACCATCCACCCTCCAATTATCAAACATACCAAATTCCAGCTCTCTAGCCTCAGTAGTTTTTATTTTATTTAAGGTTACAGTTAGCCATAATCCTGCGTCTGGCAACGCTATAGCATAGGCCATTACTGGGCCGTGGCTGAAAGTTTCATGGGCGGCGGCTCATACAGTATTATACCGAGACCACCAAAAGATAGATCTATTTTCGGCGCCCTTGATTATACGCCGCGCTGTACAGAAAACTCGATTGCGCCTTAGCCTTATGGAATTATATTACTGAAATCATTTTGCTGTAACACCGTTCCATCGGAGGGGCTCATCATGTTTTCAAAATGTAGTAAATTACAAAGTACAGCACTGCGAAGGATATGAACAAAATTATGCTGTTCAGCTCCCTTTGAATACCTTTGGACACAAGACTTTATTACTGGAAAATTGTCGCTGAAAGCTAAATGGTCGAAGTTGAAACTCTATTTCTCTCTTTAATGATATATCTAATGATCTTAAGAACTTGGTGGAACCCATTCCAGATGAATATCCAGGAAACCGCCGAATGAACATCTCAAGGCAGACAACAAGGAGTCGGGAGTTAGCAGAAGCTGCGAAAGAGGAAAAAGAACCGAGGAGAACTCGAAGACAAAGAGAAGTTGGGGTGATGTTCCTTAAGCGGTTCAGTTGCATCTTCGTGGGATGACCCTGAAAAAAAGTATAATGGTTTGTGAGAGGAGTTAGAGAGAAAAAAACCTTCTTTATGATTGCTAAATTACAATAAATAACAAATATTTTGCGTGTTTGATTTTTCATTTTTTAATAAAGAACGGAATTATTTTGCAATTAAATAGTATCCTGCCCTCATTTCAACAATAGTAACTCCAGTATAGATAAATAGTTATAAATAATTTGTGAACGATTTCATAATGTCTTTTAAATGATTTATTATTAATCTATAATCGATTTTTAAAGATTAAATCTGCTGTTCATTGATATACATGCTAGGAAAATATCACAGCAGACATCATCTTCAATGATCGACCACCAAGTAACGCAGCAATTCAAGGAATTCGGCAAAATGACAGTTGAAATTAATCAGTGACATTGACAAGCTGGTCCTCTCCCATCCCATTTCCCCTCATCCGTTCACTGTTCTGTGCAGTGAAATAAATAACAGACACAGCACCTCATGATTGTTTGTCAGCCACTCATCTGTTTGGGGCTTATGCGCTATAATGACATCCCGATCGCTAAGTAAGTCACACTTGGGATCCAGAAAAATTTCAAGGGGGCGGCACATCAATTTTCATATTATACATACACACACATTATATATATATATATATATATATATATATATATATATATATATATAGATATATATATATATATATATATATATATATATATATATATATATATACATATATATATATATATATAAAATAGATTTTTATGTTTTTCCCGTTTTTATATTTCTCATTTATGTTATTATCTAAATCTTCAATATTATTATTTTTCAGGGGGCGGCCACGTGTCCAGTGGCCTCCCAGGGTCTGGATCCGCTAGTGGTAACTCATCAAAATAAGCGCCGTTAGAAACTTCTGGGATATACAGTTGGGAAATACTTCCCTCTACCTGAAAGCCACCTCTCTCTCTCTCTCTCTCTCTCTCTCTCTCTCTCTCTCTCTCTCTCTCTCTCTCTCTCTCTCTCTCTCTGCACAATAGCATTTATCTTTTAGTTCTATAATTGAGATGAGATGTCCCCATAAGCAATACATTACTGTCCATCATAAATGGGATTAGAGATAAGTAGTTTGAAGCCAGTAAGCGTAAATCATGAGGTGGAATGCGCAGTAAAACTCTAAACCGTGTAATTTAATTTTCTTGATGGTGCATATTTATGATATATATCAGACCGTAAGATTTTCTTAACGAGACATCAGTAACTCTGAATTATTAGTAATTTCAATCAGTTAATATTTATTGAGACATATCAAGTGCACTGCATCAAGATTCTGCAACCTAAACATAAACAATGATTATGAATGTTCAGTTGGATAAAAAAAATGCTTCAGTCACTTTGTAAATTGATACGTAGATTTCCATAGTAACGAATCATAAGGCACTGCAAATCTTGTCAACCATGTCAATAATCGATGAAAAACCTTTTGTGAAACTCTGAGTCCTTCGACAACATCTTCGTTATAGGGCCATCAACATCCTTTGAGAGATTGACAGATTCCTAAAGAGCGTCCTTTTAGAAGGCGGATACCCTCAAAGGAGACTTAATGAGCTTCTGGGACCTACGTTACTTTGAAGTACTAATGAGGCAGAGAGCGATGTTGAAAGACGCGTGGAAAGAAAGATTCGGTTTGTTGTCAGAGAAACAAGGGAGATGGAGTACTGATCGACCGATACACCTTCAGTAGACGCCTAGACTAAGGTTATGTGATGAAGAACATGAATTGAAAGATCTCATCCTGTTGTTTAACAGCGTTACAGCACAGTAGTAGTAAAGGCGTAGTAATGAAAAGGCTTCATCTATTAATACAACTACAAATTAAAGTTTGTGTCACTCTTCCAGAAAAGAATATGTAACTGCTAGAGAGAAAAGATGCAGTGATCCAGCATTCGCTTTCCTGACCGAGCATCAAGGATTCTTGCGGCGACAGCGAGGTGAAGATCTGAATGAGATGATGTAGCTGCATTCTCTGCTGTGATGATAACGGGTTTAAAGTAACGCCAATTAATTAAACCTGCACTCTGTGAGGTGAAAATCGTTCTACAATTGAGGAAAGAAACTTTTTCTTAGCGCCATAATTCCATGAAATCACTCACTGTTAAATCAGGTGCATGATAATTCCCCTTCCCTCTCGCCCTCTCTTGGCTCTCAAGCTGCTTAAGGCGAGGGGATTATTGGCCGGCGCTTATCTCGAAATGAGAAGGGGCGCAATTGAGATGTTGGAAATGATAGAATAAAGTGATTTCAATTCCAAATAAAAATAAGCTTATAAAAGAAGTGAAAACGTTCAAATAGAAAGTCACATTTTGCTTGAACCTTTGATTCACGTGTTCTTCTTATCTTCTCTCGATCCCTATTTTAGGCGGCTGATTGATGAGACGACTGGATTTCATTAATGAATGTACATGTCTTGTCCGTCATTCTGCCTGAGTATCAAAATAAAGTTCTTAATAGAAAGGTAATAGGGAAAATATATAAATATCAATTTTTCAATTATAATTTTATGAAAACACTGCCTTGATCTTTTAAATGCTTTCTAATATCCTTACCAGAGGGTCATACTACCAGCTGATTCGAAAACACATAGAAGAAGAGAAGGGTTCTACCTTACTTTGAAGAACGCAGAGAATTTGTCAGCCTTCTGTGGAATAAGAAGTTCTCATGATCATTTATCGGACAGAGATTTGAAACTCCACCACGAGAGCCGTATTGATGCCATGTTTTAGGAAAACATGAAAGTTCAGTCATTTCAAGTAACGTAAGCACATTTATGTAGTTTGCTACTTTTAATTGCCTCCCTCTCAGCCTTCAGCCTTCCCAAAGTGAACGTGAAGGTGTTTTCCTTGCAAACCAAGTGACAGTGAGTCTGTCTTGCAGAATAGGCGATTGTGATGCTGTGAGCCTACCTGCTTGTCCGCGGATCCATCCTGATCTTCCGACGTGGAAGACTCCTTCAAGATTAACATCTGAAGATTTGTGTGCCGTCGTGGCAAGATTTCATGTACTCTTAACTATTTTAGAGGCTCTAAAACTTCATGTGATTATCCTTACAGTAAGGTTAATGCTACACCTTAAGAGATTTTAGCATAGATCGTAATTTATTTGGTAATGGCACTATTTAATTTGTGAACTAACGTAAAAGCAGTTCCTTACTCTCAAATTCCTTTCCAGCGCTGAATGATCTCATAGGTCCCGGTGCTTGGCTTTTGGCCTAAACTCTATATTCCATTCCATTCCAAGGAGCTGGTGATTAGCTCCTGTGTATTTTTCTTCTGATTTGTGTAATTATAATTTAATTAGTGCAAACTTGCTTTTCCATTAATCTCCATTGCATTTAATGTTAACATACTTTTTTTATGTGGCCAAATCAGTCAGATGTCTTTAAAACTTTGATTAGAGCTGATATACGTTCCCCTGCCATGCCCCGTGAATATATATATATATATATATATATATATATATATATATATATATATATATATATATAAATATATATATATATATATATATATATATATATATATATATATATATATATATATATATATATATATATATATGTGTGTGTGTGTGTGTGTGTGTGTGTGTAAGCGTGGGTCATTGAGAGTTTATTTTCCTAATTTTATGGAGTCAAATAAGAGACTAGGCATTGCCATATTCTTCCTTTAACTGAAGAACTTTTGCATAACCCTTCGGCACTTTATGCAAAAAAATGTTTCCACTTATGCTATGGGAAAATTGCTTAACATTAACTGACATTTATTGATTTAGGAAGCTATTCCTTTCCGCTGCAAATTCAGGAATTCCTGTGAAGCTGCCTCTTTCTCATGGGGAAATTTTCTATTTCCAGCCGGATGTTTTCTTTGATATTGCTTCACGAGGTTTTCCTCCAATCACAGAGCCAGTCACATCACGATGTATTGCGCCAATAAAAAGTTTATAAAAATAACAAACATAAACATTCAAGGAAAGGTTTTTTGGTTTTGAGTTTATGGTAATTTCAGAATTTTTCCATTTCAACAGTCAGAAATAAAACGTATTTAATCTTTTAATCTTTAAATCTTGTGCAGTCTATATACATACATATTCTATATATATATATATATATATATATATATATATATATATATATATATATATATATATATATATATATATATATATATATATTTACAAATATTACCGCTGTTCGCCCTCGTAACTTTTGATTGTAAAAATATCAGCCTGACTGAGACCGGGAAAGACGTTGTCTAGATTAGAAGCGTCTTCAGTTCAAACTTTAACGTCCGTTGAAAAGGATAGGTAGCATTCAGCCATTTTTTCCCTATAGGAAAATTCCCATATCAGCCTTAAAATAGGTGGCCCTAAGGTCTTTTTTCCTTCCTACCTGTCTCTCTTGGCGAATGTTTTTAACAGAACGTAGACGCCTGGGGCATGGCTGTAGGCCTTTTTGACCTAGGCCGGTCAGGGAACTTCAGAGAGACTGGAGCATTCTGAAGAGACCACACGTCCCGACAGGGCCTCTTCTCCTTTCTTTGTCTATTATTCTATTAGTGAAGTGAAGAAGCATTATAAGACTCTCTCGGCGGTGGTTGGTGCGCACAACGTTCGTCCTAAGGTAAAGTCGCTTTTGTTCAAAACTTCGCCTATTCTTTATCTTTTTTTTCTGTATTTCGCATTTCTTTTGTTTCCTCCTTCATCCCCCACTTACTGTATATGTGTTTACGAAGTCTAGATTAAGCCAAATTATTTTATTGTTAGTTTCCCCCGTTATTCCAGTACATGCCTACGATTTAGGGTAAGCAAACAGTTAAGTCTCGATGTTTTTTTTATGCCTAGCGTCCGAATCTTTGGAAGAACCGTTGCATTTGAAATCTAAAATTCATCTCAAATATTCTTGTTGGTTAATTACCCTTTAACTGGCGACCTTTTGGCTAATTAACGACTGTCTTTGAGGTTAACTTTCGGCTTCAAGTGGCAGATTATGTGTATTCTTGGTCTGCAGGGCCGTAAAAATTACGTAAATTGAATAATACATGATCAGCCAAGACACACACGTAACAATATATATATATATGTGTGTATATATTATATATTAAAATAATTTCTATTTTTCATTTCTTATTTTGTTTTTACCGTTCCTGGTCATGAGATGGCTATGAGATTCCGTGTTCCATCATGTGATGCACAGAAAATCTTGGCTGATATATTTACATGCAAATATGGATTTTCATTTTATGGTCCTTGCTTAGTTGAATGCAATACAAACATTACAGCGAGCGGAGTGGCAGTGTCTGGCTTTCGCCTGAAGTCATACGACTCCTGCTTAATATTATTCTATATATGAACTACTGTACTCCTGGGAGTGCTGCTCGCTTTCTAGTCTAGGTGGAAGGTCTTGCAGGGACTGCGGGTTACTTAAATCGTGGCTTGCGTTGCATTTAGGTCAGGTGTTTCCTTCAGGTTACCAAGGGCTTCTGATATCCGTAGCTGTCTCCCGTCTTGATGTTAAAATTGGTGTCACGAGTGATGGTGATTTGTGCGTTATCATTATATTTATTAATCGCATTATAATCATAGTTCTGTTTACTCAAGAATAATTCGCACTGCAAGGGTTTTTTTTTTATTATCAAAGGCTTCTTTATTATTTTTATTTTTCCCGAATTATAATTGCTTCTGTGACTTTAGGTGCATGGGCTTGCTTCCAATGATTTTCCAGCACTCTTGACCATTTCTTCAGCTATACGACGGTGTTTATGCTTTATTTCTGGAGCTAAATACTTTATTTCTACTCCTTACTGAAACGATGTAAGATCATTCAGATTTTGCCAGGAGTTTCAAAATGACATTTTGAAAGAATTCAATAACACATTCGATTCGTTATTGTTAAAAGAGAGAAATCGTTAAATGCGCTTGACAATAAGTTGTCATGAAACTGAGGGAATCTTTCCGATTTGCTAATGTTAAGAGAGTTTAGATTGGACCCTGGCAGACATTCAAAATAGCTATCTAAATGTTCCTTCGAGTGCCGTGTCTAAGGTATATAAAGTAAGACTAATTTCTTCTGCTTTCAGTGAAAGGCCCCATTACTGAAAGAAGCTTGACAATATCCTGAACAATACTTCACAACTTCCGAAGTGGTTCTTATCTGGGTGGCCGAAGGGCTCTGGGGGTGAAGAGGAGCTGAAGAGGCTAATGTATTCTCACTGCCTTTTATGACGGGACGTCTTTATCGCCGGATAGCGAGAAGAGAAGAGAGGGCGGCAGAGAGAGAACTCTCACAAACACCACATGGCGCTTGCAAGACAACGGCACCATATGGTCAGACCTTCACTTCTGAAACGCCGATGCCAGTCTTTGTTTACTCCAAGATTAAAAGGTTAAAACAGAGGCATGAATACTTCGCATGATATGTGTTGGTTTTTTTCTGAAGACCTTTTGTTTGTAATTTATAATTTTCTTTTAATGAATAAGAGGTTAGAAAATGACATTTGCTAACTGTTGCACGGTTATCATAAAGCTATATGCCCTTATTCGTTACATACAATAATTATTAGCCTCTGCCCTAATTTTAGAACAAATTTGCGAACATTGTCAACTAACCCTTCGAAAGTACCAACTGAAAACCTTTTGACAGGGACAACGTTCACTTGTCCCTTAAAACTCCTCATTTCAGTCGCGCAAATCGTCCACCTCATTCGCTTTGAAGTACCAAATTAAATGAGTACTTTAGCAACACCGCAAATAGTTTTGTTGGGTTTCCATAAAACTTGGAATTAAATGGGAAAAAGTTTAAAAGGTGTCTGGATGTGGTTGTACTGCCGAACGCTCAGGCAGAGTAACTATACCTGAATGCACCAAAGCATATTTAGCTTTTATAACCAAAAGTCTGTCTTTGCCAATATCTCTAATTCCTAGCGTAATATTCTTTTAGATGATTTTCAGTAATGACTCTGTCCGTCTGAAAAAGACTGAATAAAACATCATTGATAACTATTACGAATGTGTGTAAATATAAAAATATATGATACTTCAAAGTAACTCTGTCAAATCGGCTTGAAAAGACTTTTCTCTTATAAGTCGGAAATGTTTAATCATTAGGTCAAGACACATATGTGAAATCGTATATGGACAATACCACGTCACTATTAGTCGAGCATGAAAGCAGCCTGGGAGATTTCTTCGCCTGTACTGTCTCAACACATCCTCCCGTTTAAGTCGTTTCCTCCGACGCTGCCAGGTTACTTGGCTGTTACTTCATGTTTCCTGTTTGTTGGAATCTGCTGGGAGTGAAGGCGAGATCATGCCATGAAGGCATTCCGCCAAGGTCAGGGGTTGGTGCCCAAATCCTTATTTTCCTGGATACGTCAGGGTCATTGTCGTCTCCTGTTGCCACAACAGTCATTTCTGCCCCTCAGCCTGTCTATCTGTCACTCACAGTCTACTTACCCGATGTATTTTACCCGTTTTTCCTTCCGAAATTTGAGAGGCGTCAAAACTGGAAGGCAAACTTAGAGTCTTAACAGCATTAAGAATTCTACACCAGCAATTGAAAGAACATCAACCATTACAACGCCACAGCCACCTTCCTCCCTCAAGGAACACATCCACAGCCTGAGGTAGATGGAATGAAAACGTTAGGCAGAAAAGTTCCTCTACACGAACATCGAACCAAAAAATCCTATTTCCAGAGAGTCGATTTTAATTCAGTGATGTTTATGCAATAAAAATAATTCTTCACGGGACGTGTATTCAAACCCAAAAGTAATGAAAAAGACAAATACTAAAACGACTGAAAACTGTACCTTAACGATATCAACAAACGTTATAAATTTTGAGTGTATAAAATATTTCTCCCTATTTTCCCAATATTTAATGACCATGAAAAGTAACTGAAAATATGAAATTTGAAAAGCAATAAAAAAGATATATGTCCGTTAGGTCAAAGGTCCCTTCAGTTGAAGGTCAGTCCGTGAAACGTCAGTTTTGGGCAAATGCCCGCTTTTGAAGTACCCAGAAACCATAAATATAAACAACAAAGTCATTAAAGGTAAATATGAATAGAGAAATGAGGTCCCCTAAAAAATATTTCCTTCTCGCAAGATCCTTGCTCCGACGATTTAATATTGCCTTTCCGTCTCTACGCCTGCATTCTCATTCATTCTCTGCCTCTTTCTCAGATTCCCTCGTGTTCCCCCATTCCCTCCCTTTCCCGAACACGAAACGAACACCCAAGTACTCGCACTTCTTATTGGAGTGGAAATAAACTTTTGTAATATACAAAAGAAGGAAATGATTTTGACTGAGTTTCTTTCCTTGGTAAAATACTGATTGTTTAAAAATTACACATATACAAGAAAATGAAATTAACCAGGAATCAGGAAGGAATTGAGCTGTTTCTGAGATATCTGTTTTCCATTTCTTTGAAAACACTTTTATGAAAAAAGGTTAACTATCAAATCCCTCCTAGAGCGCATTTTCATAGCTTATTTTGTAATGAAATTCTGTCTTCTCTGTGAATTGCTACAAAAACCACTTCTACAAAGAAACCCTTATGAAAAAAGTGCATATTGTATATACAATTTTTCCAACAAAATTGAAATAAATACAGTTAAACATATATATATATATATATATATATATATATATATATATATATATATATATATATATATATATATATATATATATATATATATATATATATATATAGAAAAATAAAAGCCGGGAAGGACCAACACCTGAAACATGAGAGCTGGAATTCCGATTTGATTGCTTTTCCCAGAAGGCAGAATGGCCTTGCAGCTGAATGCAAGACGGTCTTTGGAAAATGAAGGTTGAACGACAGAGGAAAAATTGAGGCCAAAGGAAAAAGCCAAATGAAATGGAAATGAAGGAAAACGCTCGGGATTTCGTTTCTTATTTATGGAAAAAAACATTTCTTTAACAGGTTAAGATTAATTCTTTGGTTGTTGTTATTGTTGTTGGTCTTTCTCTTATTATTATTATTATTATTATTATTATTATTATTATTATTATTATTATTATTATTATTATTATTATTATTTCTGATGTTAGTAGTGGTCATGTAGCAGTAATAAAATGACTACTGTAAAATGTTAGGATTAAAAAGTCTTATATTTGCCTGATTTTCGTGTCTATATTTAAGCGTTCGTTCTCATTAGGGATAATGATTGCCTATCAAAATATTTTCAGATTTTAGATAATTAATACAATAGGAACAAAAGATATAAATTAGTTTTTTAAAAGTAGAAAAAGGGGAAATAATAAAAATATTGAGAAATAAAGACAATATAAAAACTAAAAAGAAAGAAAATTAACCTGTATTTGTTCAACTGTCTGTGAAATGTTTCCCCAGGCCTCCAGAAAGAAAATACTGTTTTAAAATGCCTCTACCTTTTTATATGTATTATCAGATACTTATGCCGTGAATCTGCTATTTTGTTAATCAGTGCAGCCTCTATAACATAGAGGATGCGGAGAGAGAGGAAGTGGGAAACAGAAATACAGAAGGACAGGACAGAAAACGCCATTTTTGTGGAAAACAAAACTGGTAAGCCACATCGACAGCATATAAATGATCTCTCTCTCTCTCTCTCTCTCTCTCTCTCTCTCTCTCTCTATATATATATATATATGTGTGTAAGTATATATATATATATATATATATATATATATATATATATATATATATATATATATATATATATATATATATATATATATATATATATATATATATATATATTTGAAAGCAGGCTATTCTCCTAACCCACTTGAAATTAATATCCTCCCCTCTGGAGTTTAAATAGCCTGCCAAACACAGGAGAAGAGGAGGAATAACAAGAAAAGAGGCCGATATGATGGCAACATTTAACGAGGTTTACTTTGTGTATGTTGAAAACGCAACCTGAGCCCTCTCCCCCCCCCCCTCCCATCACGCAGAATTCGCCGAATTTTCCTTCGTTTCCCTGTCACTGGCCCGATGTCCATTTTTCCACGGGATTAAAGGAGGTAAATCACGACCTTCGTTGCAAAAATTTTCCAGGAAATCCCGAGACTGCCCTCAAACCCATCATCCCTCCTTCCAGGGAACGAAAGGAACGCAATTAAGGATTCCGAATTCCTCATTTATCCTCTGGGTGATATGACGCCGGGAGTGGCAGTGGCTGGTGTTCCATTCTCTGTAATTCACTTAAGATGAGCATTTTTCTCATTTTCATTTCAGTTTCTTTTATTTTATAATAATAATAATAATAATAATAATAATAATAATAATAATAATAATAATAATAATAATAATAATAATAATAATAGAAGAAGAAGACCTCTTAAGCAAGCCCTGTCAGAAAGAATGGCTGCATCATTCGAGTTTATTTATATTTAGTCTCATTTATTTTCCTTATAATTCTTTTCTTTTCTACGCTAGCATATGACAATAACTGGCCATTGCTCACCCTTTGGTAAAGAGAACTACATCAGCAGAGTGATCACAGCAGTTTTAGTTCTCTGTACAAGAGAAGGTGGTGAAATACCAGGAGATCATTCGTAGAATTTAACAGCAGGTTTCCGGCAGATGGATTTCGGCGTCGTCCTTCAGCTTTTGCTTCCCCTTTTTTAGTTTTCTGGAAAAGGAAACTATTGGGATGGCTCTTTGTCTGTCCGTCAGCACTTCTGTTCGCCCTCAGATCTTAGAAACTACTGGGGCTAGAGGGCTGCAAGTTGGTATGTTGATCACCCACCCACCAACCATTAAACATTCCAAATTGCAGCCCTCTAGCCTTAGTAGTTTTTATTTCATTTAAGGTTAAAGTTAGCCATGATCGTGCGTCTGGCACAGCTATAGTGCCAACAACACATGCCACCACCGGGCCGTGGCTGAAAGTTTCATGGGCCGCGGCTGAGAGTTTCTTGGGCCGTGGGTGAGAGTTTCATACAGCATTAAACGCTGCACAGAAAACTCGGTTGGGCCGAAGAAACTTCGGCGCATTTTTTACTTGTTTCTTTCATCGCCAACGTTCCGACCTCCCCGATGGTCGCTCTCGACATGGGTGAGACGATTTTGGGGAGGGGGAAGAAGGGTTGTTGTTATTGTTTTTGCTGCTGCTGTTGTTGTTGTTGTTCAACTGGCGCTTTACTTGTTCAGGCTCTTGCCCACAGAGCAGCCCATGCGAGTCTCCTCTGCAAGAAAGGAGTCTAAATGAATAATAGGCTGATGACTTTTATAGCAACATGCACTACCACATCAACAACATGCACCGTAAAAAGGTGCACATTTCTAAGGCACTCTACACACCCATCTACACACCAAAGGGGAAATTGTGCCCATTAACAAATGTTAACTTTGTGAACTTGTTGGTGTTCAGTGAAGCTTTATTACTTGGAAGAACTCAGTCATGGAATCCCTGTGGCAAATCCAATACACTCGTTCTCAATAACAATGATGGGAATGACCCAAAAAATATAACTTTTTTCTCTCGTTGTAACTCTCTTGATTACATTGTGTCACCCGTATAGTACATTAGCTAATGCAGTTCTTGTGTACTCGGCTAAATTTGCACTGTAACTTTGAAACTAAATGATTTCTTTTAATTTTGCTCAAAAGAGTTTCATCCATAATGTACTGTAGAATATTTCATTTTTATTCACAGAAGTTAAAACTGTTATATGGAATTGCGAAGTGAGTGTGGCGTCTGCTATGCGATTTTCACCGTTCATAATGACACATCATTTCCCCACTCACTCACAAATACCGTGAGGTGTTTTCCATTGCAACTTTTGGTGTTCAGCGATCATTTCTGCTCATCACTTCCAATTAGCCTTTCTTGACCCTTCATCCATTTGATGTATTACCATCATGTATAAAGACTACAGCGATATTATGGCTGCTTCAGCTGAAGCGGTTAGGAAAGTATGCATACAGTGAAGCAAGAAGCATTTTTTTCAACTAGCAGTTATTGTAGAGGATATCTTTCCATATTTCAAATTCTATGATGAAAGCCAACAACTAAGTCTACTTGAATGTAAGAAATAAGGATTACGTATCGATTAATATTTGTGTAAAAAAGTTGAAATAAGAATCTGATTGCAGACACATCGGAAAGCGACTCCAAACTTACCCCTCACCTTGTGAGAAATATTCGAGGGCTTTGATGATATCCACCTTTGAAGGTTTAAGGCCATATAAAGAATATTCTCCCTAATGGATGGCTAAAATTTGATCTAGTGGTCCATTCATAGTCATATTCTTTCAGCTTCCATTTTGATATGGTATAAATGCGCCGTTCATAGAATTTATTTTAATTCCACACTGAAATTTCGATTAAAAAAATCTTTAAGCTATCTTACGTCAAGCCACACTAATTGATAGAAGTTTGCTCCAATAGCAGTTTTATTTTCATACCCCATCTCTCTCTCTCTCTCTCTCTCTCTCTCTCTCTCTCTCTCTCTCTCTCTCTCTCTCTCTCGCGGATGACTCAAGAATAAGTAGAGAGATTTTGATGAAGATAGAACTCATACAAAGACCTAAATAATATATATAAATGGGCAGAGGTAAATAGGATGGTATTTAACTCTGATAAATTTGAATCAATAAACTATGGTGATAAAGAAGGAATGCTATATGCTTATAAAGGTCCTAATAATGAGACAATCACAAATAAGGAAGCAGTTAAAGACCTTGGTGTGATGTTGAATAGGAATATGTTATGTAATGACCAAATAGCAATAATATTGGCAAAATGCAAAGCAAAAATGGGAATGTTGTTCCGGCACTTCAAAACAAGAAAAGCCGAACACATGATTATGCTTTATAAAACGTACGTACGTACGTAGTCCACTTGAATATTGTAATATAATATGGTACCCACACTACCAAAAGGATATTGCACAAATAGAGAGTGTACAAGGTCCTTACAGCTAGAATAGAAAGTTAAAGACCTTGACTACTGGGAAAGACTACAATTCTTAAATTTATATAATCTTGAAAGAAGAAGAGAACGCTACATGATTATCCGGGCATGGAAACAGATAGAAGGAATTTGAAAACATCATGGAGCTAAAAATATCAGAAAGAGCAAGCAGAGGTAGATTAATAGTGCCCAAAACGATACCAGGAAAACTAAGGAAAGCACACAGGACATTAATCCACCACGCACCAGCATCGATAATGCAGCGTCTATTCAGTGCGCTACCAGCTCATCTGGAGAAACATATCAGGAGTGAGCGTAGATGTGTTTAAGAATAAGCTCGACAAATATCTAAGATGCATCCCAGACCATCCAAGACTGGAAGATGCAAAATATACCGGAAGATGCATTAGCAATTCTCTGGTAGACATCAGAGGTGCCTCACACTGAGGGACCTGGAGCAACCCGAACGAACTGTAAGGTCTGTAAGGTAAGGTCTCTCTCTCTCTCTCTCTCTCTCTCTCTCTCTCTCTCTCTCTCTCTCTCTCTCTCTCTAATGTTTTTACATCAGCTGTTCGTCTGGCTTTGAAAGAGTAATTGTTGAGCTTCGTTTTCCCTTAAAGTCAATTACTGTTCAACAGAAAGTTCTCCTGTGAAGCTTAACTTTCGTTTCCATGGCAATGTAGTAACAAAAGTCTACTACAATAACAAGTAAAAAATGCGCTGAAGTTTCTTTGGCGCAATCGAGTTTTCTGTACAGCGTATATTGTATATGAGCCGCGGTCCATAAAACTTTCAGCCACGGCGTGGCGGTGGCCTGTCCTATAGCGTTGCCAGACGCACATCGTGGCTAGCTTTGACCTTAAATAAAATAAAAACTCCTGAGGCTAGAGGGCTGACGATGGCGGCTGTTGCTAGTTTTGGTCATAAGCCTGGTTGATCTCCTCAGTGGTCTATAATCATTGTCATCGATGCCTAGTGTGTGTATGTGTGTGTGTTGTGTAAAAATAATGTTGAAGGCAACGCCTCACAGGTTCAGTATAAAATTTATTTCATAAATTCAACAAAATAATGTAGAAAAGTCGCAATTGTTTTCTCTCCTCCAGTTTCACAAAACAGCACTGAAGGGGAAACCGCTCTCAAGGGAATGGCCCAGTGGTCTCGTCTTCCGGAGAAACCTAACACGTTTTACCAACTTTGACCCTCCCAGGTCTTGCCTTCTTTTGGCAGTATCCTTTGTTTCTTATTCTGTATGATGTTTGTTAAATTTACAATGATTATATTATTTTTTTTACCACTCAAGATTTCGGTTTATCTATTTCTTGGGTGGTGGATGGGGGGGATGGGAATGCATTCATTATATACCAATATCTGTTTCAATTCATATTCCCTTTATCACTAATGTAATATAAATCGAGTATTTGATTTTTCTGTTTTTTTGCAAAATATTTCTTAATATCTGTTGAGCCTTCCTCAAGATAGACGGATTTTATTATTTATTTTCTCTGTTGTTTTTGAGCAGTTGAAGATAAGAAGTTCTAATAATAGTTGTATCACAAATTACGAAATGACATTATGAATGCTTGGTCTCTAAGAAATCCAGGTTGCACTCTAATTCTCGATGACCAGAGTTTGTGTTCTTTCCATACATATAAAATGTCGTTATTTATCGTAACATTTTTTCCATACTAGATAGAGGAAATTTATGGGAACAGAATATTTTCATAAAGGCCAAGAAACATCCCTCTGTAATGAAAGAATGATCTGTATTAATGTTGTGTACTCGTTTATTAATCTATATTCATCCAAATAATTTTATTCTCACTATCTTTTATCTCGTGAGCGTTGACTTGATGGCCGGCATTTACTGCCCTTTCATTTCCTCTTTTAGGGGGCGAGGAATACCACCTATTCCATGATCACATCTGATGAATCTTCTTCTGAAGGTAACTAGACAAAACTCATCTAAAAGTTACTCGTGAATGCCGCCTTCACGAAGCTATTAAGGCCTAGTATTGGCCCTGGCAGGCCTCTTTCGAAAAAAACAAACGAAGTTACAACATCAAAAAGTACCGCCCTGTTAGATTTTATCGTATACATACCCGTAGAGAACACCACAAGATAGTATAGAATATTTTCCTTTATATTTGAATAGAATTAACAGAAGGCAGAGGTGTCTTTCTTAAGATGGGAGGCACCTGGCATTAATTGAAGATTTCATGCAGATGAGTTCCTGATACTAATTGTTTAATTCATCTAGCAATATTAACTGGCGCCGTATCAAAAATAGTCTTTGATATTTGAAAGGTAAGCGAAACTTATTTGTTTGGAAATTCATGATTTTGCATTCGTAAATAGAAGGGAAAAAATCTAACCCACAATCAACAAGAAAGTCTACTAAAGAAAAGAAATGTCGAAACTCTCTTTCGAGTTTGATGGTGTGGGTTCTTTCTCCAACCTCTTCAGCGCTAACGAAGGAGGAAACGGAGAGGGAGGTTCCTCAGTTGTCGATCATCGGCTGTTCCCTTCTTCTTGGCATAATTTATCGGTATCTGTCCGCCTTCTTATTCTGTTTTTATGGTATATTTTTATTAGTGTATTTTCTTCTACCCTGAAAGTTGTGCCATGTATTTTTCATTTTAAATTCTCTTTTACTAAGTTTTAAAAGTGTAAATGTATTCAAGTATGACTGCTTTTTTTAACAGTACAAACTGTTGTAAATTTTAGATGTCCTGATGATGTGACCACGAGTCAAGAAACGTCGACAAGGACTGATAATAAATGTATAGACGGAATCTCTGAACGTTCCTGCCCTTCCCTACCTAATATATATACAGTATATATATATATATATATATATATATATATATATATATATATATATATATATATATATATATATATATATATATAGTATATATATATATATATATATATATATATATATATATATATATATATATATATATTTATTTATATATATATACATATATATGTATACATATATATATATATACATATATATATATATATATATATATATATATATATATACATATATATATATATATATATATATATATATATATATATATATATATATATATATATATATATATATATATTATGAGTGTATGTGCATATTGCGTTTTAGTATACTTATGACCATGAAATATGAAAGATAATCTGCAGGGGCATTCATATAAAAACTTGAAATAGCTTCATAGAAACGCACTTATTATTCGTAAATATATATATAAAAAACGCACAAACACACATGCTGGTCGATCCTCTCCTTTGCAGGGGATAAAACGGAAACGTCTTGTAGCGAGTGAGGTTCTGCAGCTGCTGCTTCAGAGAAGACAAAGCCACGACTGGCACGCTGCTTCTTGAACAATAGGCCTACACTGCCTCAGCTTTCAGCTGCAGTGGAAGAGTGAATCGCCGTATTATGATTTTGTTCTGTTTGCTAAGAAGAATGGGAGTGTTGACTCTAAGGCTGAGTTAGTTAGTGGAGAGATAGTTAATAACAATTGCGAAATTGTGATTAAAGAAGACATACCTTAGGGAATTTTGAAAGGCTTCTGAGATTCTCATCATCAATAATGTCAGAATTTCTGAAAGGGATTACTAGGGGCTTCAGTAGATTAAAGATATGCCAGTGTTTCATCTACAAACAGGTCAAACTCATCTGGGTCAGTTATTTTGCTGTTCGCTGACTGCGACGTCAAACAGCTAATGATCGTTATAGTCGCAATAGCAACTTTCAGTTTTGGTTACGATTAAAGCTACAAGACATTGTGAGAGAGCACTCATTCGCCACAGAACGAAGAATGTAGTTACTTGGAATGAAACTACTTTTCTGAGGCCCATTATGTAATAAGATGAAGAAGATTTATTAACAGATAATTTCGAAAATATCTTAAAATGTTCCAGCCCTCGCGGTTCTAGGATAAGAAGATGTAATAACATATAATCTAACTTATAATCCCCTTGGCTATGACTTGCTCTCGATGTACAGTGAAGTGAATATTATACGAAATTTGTGGGTGAATATTTATGAATGCAAAATATGTCCTGGTATATGCGACAAATGCTCATTATTAGTTATATGTAACAAAGTTACCAATCATTTATCATGCTGGAGGTTGGTTGGTGTCGAATCTGAAAATAAAATCCTAGATTCGACAGGCATGTGTACAGAAGAGGCTGGTGGCTCAATGATCATAGTCATTGTCGGAAGCTTAGACCCCGTTAGTGACGAATCACCTATCATTTATAATTCCCTTTGGGTGCAAGTTGTCCCCAATGTATAATGAACTGAATATTAAAATCGACATTTGTGAATATATATATATATATATATATATATATATATATATATATATATATATATATATATATATATATATATATATATATATATATATATATATATATATATATATATCACATTATACAGGTGAAAATAAGAAACGGGGTGTAGGTCCTGACCGGTTTCGACTTTATTTCAAGCCATTGACGAAGGACTGATACAGAGTGTGAGAAGTCACAAAATATATATACTACAAGAACAGTACTGACGAACATACACAAACCGTTAGAGACTCCATATCCCACTCAGGCCGGTGTCGAGGTAGGAGTGGCCTTTAAAACTCATTTGGCTAAAAATCAATAGACTCTCAGGGGACATTGCTGATAAACAGACCATACCCACCTCAGATCACACCTGACAGGTGTCATGGAGGCGGAGTTTGAAGCTCATTAACATTACTACCCTCGTACTGTGTTTACAGATATGATAATCCTATTTTCATACATCTCTAGTGCCTACCTTAAAGTTTAAACAATTTACAAATTTCTTTTGATATTAAAG
>NC_089787.1:9574705-9584968 GCF_040412425.1 Macrobrachium rosenbergii
CAATAGATTACAACTGTCTCTTTATAAATAGATATATGACAAACATAACTAATGTACAAAAATTAAAAAGATATTGCACCATGATAGCAGATCTCTCTCTCTCTCTCTCTCTCTCTCTCTCTCTCTCTCTCTCTCTCTCCAGTGTCCTCTCGTGCACGCCTGTTTGTTTACTGAAATTAATTCAGAAGCGAGTTGCTATTACGCCACGCAACAAGGACCAACGATAATTATCTTCTGTTCTTTGAGATCTTAAGCCATTTGCCTTCAACCGTTCGACCAGACCTTGACGACAATAACATTTTTTCTCATGGCTGAGTCACACATTACGGTTGGAAAATGCAAAACCCTTAGTAACTCAACAAGGCCATTCCCGTCAGGAGGACTGGAATGCCGTGGCCATTCCAGCCCCTGTCTAAGTGATGTGGCAATTGGCCATTCAGAGCAACGAGGCTCAGCGAGCGAGCGACCTTCTCCTCAGAACCTTCCTTTTGATCTTGGTATAAAAAGCCTTTGAGAGGGAGTCATTTCCAGGTCAGTGGCCCTCCTCTTTCAGAGAGTTCATGTTAAGCACGTGTCCCTTTTTATTTATTTATTTTTGGGGAGGATGGGGGGAGGCAGTTGAGGATGTGATATAAGTTCCATTTGGGTCCCCGCTCCCCTCCTCTTGAGGCCAGTTTAGTTTAGACACGAGCCCCTTTTGCATGCTTTCATTTTAGCAACGTCAGTTTAGGCAGCCGTGCAGGAAGTTCTGTTGAGGCATGTGCTCTGTATGGAAGGAGAAGCTGTCAACAAAGAACGTTCCTTTCTCTCCTGACAACTCTCCCGCCGTCGGTTGTATGGAGGTAATCGTTACTGCTTCCCTGTTCATGAGAGTTTCTATGTTTGGTACCAATTTGTGATGCTTATTGCAATTCAGTTCATCTTCTCGGATTTCATCGTCATTTTCCATTCTAAATAAAGTTTTTTTTTATATTTTGACCTTTTCACTAACGAACTATACTCACAAATATATTGCTCGTGGTTGGAGTTTTTATTAATTATTCTGTTCATCTTATTCTTAGATGGAGTTAAAACACCTGCATAAATCATATACATACAAACATACTGTATATATATAATATATATATATATATATATATATATATATATATATATATATATATATATATATATATATATATATATATATATATATATATGTGTGTGTGTCTGTGTGTTTGGAATATTTCATGAAACGCTTTCATCCCAAGAAAAATTCCGCCTATAAGGAATAATTAAAACTACCCAGAGAAATAATCAGAGTCCACTGAAATTTGTATGACTAAAAACATGACCAAGAAGAAGTAACAACGATTAGGCAACCTTACTAATGTATTGTACACGATTATAAAGTTCAGAGTAATGTCCACACGCATGTTGGTATCTATAGATGGAAGTCGGAAGTATTAACTGCTTTTTTTTTTATTAATTTACAAATAATGTGGACTCATTCACTATGAGTATGAGTTTCATTTAATTAGGAAGATTCCTGTTCATTCATTTACTCTTTCTATTTAAAGTGTATTCTTTCATTCATTCATTCACTACTTAAGGAACATTCATTCACTCATTCATTCATTATTTAAGGTTCATTCATTCATTCATTCACTATTTAAGGAACATTCAGTCATTCATTCATGCACTATTTAATTTAATTCACGATTACTCTCTTTCCATCACAGCCAAAAATGACAGCAAAAATCCACCTCGTAACAGAGACCTTCCATCAGTTGCATAATCTCTGTCAATTAACCTAATGAAGGTTATTTTTCGTGACTGCATCTGATAAGCATTTGGCCGCACACAGCGAGATGAAGAGCTTGCATGAATCAAAAACAGTGTTGATGAACTTAATTTTCGACATATTTGTTTCAGATTCTGATATGTCCGATTCTGTGTCAAAATATAATTTACATGTAAATATGTAGTTTTACGAGGTAATTCACATCCCACGTTCGGTATGACCCCAGGAACAACTCAAATGAAAGCATTCTTGTATAAACGATGATTTGCTTCTCCAGCATATCCCATTAGGACCTTTTGTATAATTCTCTCTCCCTTCACTTGACGTCCTTTACTAGAGATCCCCCGGGTAATAATGACCTCATTACATTTAATCCACATATAAACAAGCAAGGCAGTTTGGGAAATGAATAATCAGTTTATTAAAACTGTCTTTTTCCAATCTGATGACAAGATTATATATATATATTTTTTTCAAAGAATGACTATTCTAGATAATGTAACAAGGAGTCATTATCACCTTTCCATCTAACATAGCCGACTGGATTACCCAAACTACAACATTTAAAAAAGGCTAATTTCATTATGTTTATGTATACCGTTCGAATACATAATATTCATGCCATAGTGTTTCACATTCTTTAAACAGTTTCCCAACGCAGTTTTTGTCTTTCGGACTAAAATAGTTTTTCATTGAACGGTCCCCTTCCTTTTAGTCAGACTGAGTCACTCAGTCTTTCAAAAAAAAAAAAAAAAAAGTGAAAGTCCTGGACTTAGAAAATCATGAGAAAGAGGAGAAAGGCAGAGTCAGGATCGTTCACAATTTCCCAACAGAATCGTAAGCAAGTCTACCATCCAAGCAGGACGCCTTAAATGGCACTGAGAGAGAGAGAGAGAGAGAGAGAGAGAGAGAGAGAGAGAGAGAGAGAGAGAGAATGTAAGATATTGAAGTATATATTTATTTCATGACCAGTTGTTTAGTTTTCTGTAAAAGAAAACCATTGAGATGGCTTTGTCTGCCCGTCCGCACTTTTTTCTGTCCTCACTTTTCCTGTCCGCACTTTTCCTGTCTGCACTTTTTCTGTCCGCCCTCAGATCTTAAAAACTACTGAGGCTAGAGGGCTCGAATTGGTATGTTGATCATCCACCCTACCCTCATCAAACATATCAAACTGCAGCCCTCTAGCATCAGTAGTTTTTATTTAATTTAAGGTTAAAGGTAGCCATGATCTTACGTCTGGTACTGCTATAGGTGCCAGAAACACAGGCCACCACCGGGCCACGGCTGAGAGTTTCATACAGCTTTATACGCTGTACAGAAAACTCGATTGCGCCGAAGAAACTTCGGCGTATTTTTAACTTGTTTAAGATAATGAAGAAGCTAAATGTTTCCTTTGCTTCAGTGGCATTTTCCTTTTCTAATTTGGAAGAGGAGAAACGACCAGAGAGGCAGATCAAGAGAATCAGAAGCACTTACATTTCTCAGCAAAGACAGGGGCAGGGCAGAGATAGGAAATTATTCTTTGTCTTACTAAGATAACTAATTACTTCATGACCGTGTATGTTTGTAAAGGATAATATATATCATTAAAACTTATTCAGTTGCAGCTCATGAACCTGTCACGTCACCACAACTACTTTTTGGTGATAAGGCTAGCTACCTTCCGACTGTTTCTATCTAATTGCTAACTAGCATTGGGTATCTAACCCTGGTCCCTGTTTCCAAGGTTTCTACATTGACAGCAACGCCAAGACATTCATACAAACATTAATAAATAAGAGGAAATAGCAAATGTATATGAAGATCCACGGAGTGTCTGAGACTGATCCACTACAAGCGTATGAATGTCTATGAGCTGAGGCCTCGTCAACTTGAGTGACTGCAATTACACAGCGTAATTGCCCTTGAATGCATTAGGCCTCTTAATGTCTAATATATCCTAATTACCTATCTGGGGAAATTGCCTGATGAAGTGATGATGGACACGAAGTCTTCATGATGGAGGTAATTCGCTTTAAGTCCTGGAGCCTGACTGGTTCTGAGAGATCAGTAGTTACAGCCTATCACTATTACTATTACTACTGCTACTGTTACACTTTTACTTCTTCTTCTTTAAAATCATGAGTTTATCTTAACTGTATCAGTTCCCCAAAATAAAAAGTTATCAAGATGGGTTTTTTTTTTTTTTTGTCAAGGAAAAAATGTTTTATCCCCAACTTTATCCAATAATTATGAAAAAAAAGTTTTAAGTAATAAGTAGAATTAAGTATCAAAAGTCAGTTTTGGAGATTAAATCAACATCATTACTTTCCTTTTTACTAATTCGATTCTTTAAAATTGTGTCATATTTGTACGATATTTCTTTCTCGAGAGACGTGAACAAATGTTGCCTCTCCTCTGTAACAGGTGAAACAGGTGAGCCAGTTAAGGGAACACCAATATTTTTCTGACAAACAAGAGATGTATCGGTGATGAAGGTGAGCAGCAGTTCATTGCACCTGGCTCCTTGCAACAGCCAATAAGAAACATCCTTACAATCGAGCTTGGGAATCACGCCACTCTTGGAAATTACCTTAAGTGAAAGTTATATAGTTTCCCAGAATGCACTCCTCTTTCTTAAATAGGCACTGTCAATTCATGGCGAAGTACTTCAATAATACGTTATCATTTTTCAGTTCTTACAATTTAACGTCATTGATAAAGAAAGATATTAAATAAAAAAATAGGAGGAAAAAAAAAACTTACCAAGAGAATGATCGAAATTCCAAGAGGTAAAAGTAAAAACAAAAGGGAAGAGGTTCACGAAGCACTGGAAAGGAGAACAAATCTTTGCTGAGGCCAAGAGAACAAACACCTGGAAGAATCTTCAAATAAAAAAAAAAAGAGGACCCAAGAGGCGCACTTTCAGTCCATCGCCCAGCTGCTCTGGAAACAGAAGACCGAGACTTCAAAGGGAAAGCGAGAGAGCTTCTGGAGGGACAAGACGTGAAGGACTTCGTCTTCACTTTGAAAGCAGGTTTTTCGTATCCTGAATGAGCCCTTTCTAGCAAACAGACACAAGCACAAGAAGGCGGTAACAGGTGAGACAGAGGTCAGTGATGTAACTGATGCGGTTAATGTCAGTTTTTGGTGGCCTTATGCCAGGTGGGACTGTTTTTTCCATGAAGGCCATACGCCATACTGAAGGTAATATGAAACAAGTAAAAGATGCGCCGAAGTTTCTTTGGCGCAACCAGGTTTTCTGTACAGCGTATAATGCTCTATGAAACTCTCAGCCACGTCCCATGAAACAGTCAGCTGCGGCCGATGAAACTCTCAGCCAGGCCATGTGGTGGCATGTGTTGTTGGCACCTATAGCGGTGCCAGACGCAAGATCATGGCTAACTTTAACCTTAAAATAAAACACAAGCTACCGAGGCCAGAGGGCTGCAAGTTGGTAAGTTTGATGATTTAGAGAGTGAATGATCAACATACCAATTTGCAGCCCTCTAGCCTCAGTAGTTTTTAAGATCTGAGGACGGACAGAAAAAGTGCGGACGGACAGACAAATAGCCAGCTCAATAGTTTTTCTTTTACAGAAAACTAAAATGGAAATTACTAGTAATTACAAGTAAAAAAGAATGGAACTTCGAAAGGAAATCCTCAGTCAGTCTCAAAGACGAGTTGTACACAAACGGGGCTATACTGATTTGAAGATGCATATACTGTACGCATTGATAATATGCTCAGAAATGCTTGATAAATGTAAGAGACGTCTTAGTGAGAGAGAGAGAGAGATTTTGAGCGATGTTTGCTGAGAACCATTTCAGCAATATTAAATAAAAACGGGGGTAACTGACCCATTTCAGCCCATAAAGGTCCTATTCACCTTTACATTTCAAGTGAGAGTTGTATCAATTTGCTTGTTGTCTGTTTTGACAGAGAGGTAATTGCTAGTAACTGTTTTATAGACGTTAATTGATACGTTACTGAAAAACAGAGACGACCCGAATATAGGTGGGTAATAATGCAAAATCTGTTTTGTTTGGTATGACATATGCGGAATGTTTTTCATGCGAGTAAATTGCCATGTCTAAAAAAAACATACGATTGGGTGTGAAATATAGACCAAAAATTAGTTTTTTTTCTTTTTAACACTATGATAAAAGTGAGTTTTCCTCAAACAACCTCTTAGCTTCATTTTTGTAATTTACATAAGACTTGATTGTTTACTATTTTCGTTGCATTTTTGGGGCATGTTTTTTTTCTGTGTTTTCGAGTTATTCTCGCCCCATCTTTTTAATCATATTGACGGCACTGTGATTAGTAAATCAACGAAAAAGAACGGTTATATGAATTCAGACACTTATGTCTGACCTAAATAGATACAATACAAAAGAAAGAGCATCCAATGCACAATGAAAACGAATTTTGTAAACTTTGTGATTACCTGAACGAAAAGAATGCAGATTTCTTTCGCTAAATCCGATGACATGTCAGGAATATTCTTGCCTCGAGATTTTGTAATGTTCGAGGGATGAATTGCTTCCCTCCTCCTCCTCCTCCTCCTCCTCCTCCTCCTCCTCCTCCTCCTCCTCCTCCTCCTGATTCCGGAGTGAGAAGTCGAATGTTCTGCTTGCGGTGTCTTACAGGGTCGTAACGTTTGCAAGAGGCAAAATGGTTTCATGTTTAGTGATTAAGTTGTACTTTTGTGTTCCCTGTTCACCTCATCAACATCACCACCACATTGTCTGTTAATCATTCTGAAATGTTATAAAGGGAAGCAAATTTCATCATTATGAGTAAAACGCAAAAAGTCCTTTAGTTGCCATCAACATATTGTCTGCATTAGAATATTCTTAGCAAGAGAGAGCTACGGTAAAGATCACGTGATTTGTCTGCAGGACAGGAGACAATATTGAAACAAAACTGCACCGCAGTTTCTTCGGCGCAATCAGGTTTTCTGTACAGCATATAATGCTGAAATTTGAAACTGCATGAAACCACGGCCCATGAAACATTCAGCCACAGCCCGGTGGTGGCCTGTGCTGTTGGCACACTATAGTGTTGCCAGATGGTACGTTTACGATCATGGCTAAGCCCCTTTAACCAGTAGTTTTAAATGACAGAAATAAGTGACAGACAGGAACTACAGAGGGCTGCAATTTGGTATGTTTGATGATTGGAGGGTGGAGATCAACATACCAATTTGCAGCTCTCTAGCCTCAGTAGTTTTTAAGATCTGAGGGCGGACAGAGAAAGTGCGGACAGAATGAAGTGCGGACGGACAGACAAAAAGCCATCTCAGTAGTTTTCTTTTACAGAAAGCTAAAAGGGGAAATTATTGCGGATATATACTTCAGCATTGGAAATAATGGTATTAGCAATTAAACAACTAATGAAAGCTAGAAAGGAAGTGTAACAAATTGCTGTGCAATGAAGACCTTCAAAACGAATAAATGTGCCTCATGAAATGTAGATCCAAAAGAAGAAGCAAAAGAAACAGCGAAGTCAGATCTGTTCTCTCGATAATAAATCGGCGAGGGTGCAAAGGTGCTCTTGGGGAAAGATCGCGGGAGGGGGGGGTTACGGGTGGGATGTGATTGACCTTGTTCAGTAATCAATTAAATTAACGAGAGAACTTTTTGCTTCTGTTGTGTGCTAAGGTAAGACAGATGGAAAGCTAGAAATAATTTTGTGCTCTCTGCTTATGAGATGAGGTAGGTAGACAGGTGGCTAGCCAGGGATAATTTGCACCTGAAGTTTATCAAAGTGACATAGAGAGATAGATAGATAGATAGATAGATAGACACTTGCATATTGTTGGTCTAGTTTCTAATTTGGGAGGTATCTTGTTCGTAATTTCCTACCAACCTTTTGATTAATAGCAGTATATGTGTATGTATACTATATATATATATATATATATATATATATATATATATATATATATATATATATATATATATATATATATATATATATATATATATATGCGTGTGTGTGTGCGTGCGTGTATATATATCCAATATTGTATTATCTTCCTTCAACCAAATTTAAGTTGATTTTTTAGTTATTCTGGGGAGGTAATAATTTCAAACTTAATGAGTAATAGACTCTCTCTCTCTCTCTCTCTCTCTCTCTCTCTCTCTCTCTCTCTCTCAGCATTCCCTGCCCTATAAAACATTCATAAAGCAGAATATAATTTATGTTCATGCTTAGCAGTGAGAAGGTCAAAATGATTAAGCAGGAGCGCGCGAGAGCCTCTGGGAAAACCTCATTCCAACTTGTTTACGACCCTAAACCCTCCCTCAGAAGAAGCAAAGAGTTTTCCAGGCATGTCAGCCGTTGCTCAGGCGGATGATAAGCGTCTTATTTAAGAGAACGGGAGAGAGAGTTTACCAGGAAGGTGAAGCAAAATTATAATTGACAATGTTCCACCTGGAAGATCCAAGAAACGTTGGTGTGATTTTGGGTTGCTCTCAAGAACTCAGCCATTCATTGTTCCTTTTTCTTGAGCCAAAGAGGATACCCCGTAGGGGAATATTGCCGCCAGTGTACCTCACGGGGTGCACTGTAGGCATTGCTAAAGGTTCTTTGCAGAGTCCCTTCCATGGCCGCTGGCTGCAACCCCTTTTATTTCCTATTACTGTACCTCCGTTCACATTTTCTTCCATCTTCCTTTCCAACCGCTCCTAACAATGATTTCATAGTGCAACTGAGAGGTTTTCCTCCTGTTACCACCTTTCAAACGTACCTACTCTCAATTTCCTTTCCAGCGCTGAATGACCTCATAGGTCCCAGTGCTTGGCCTTTGGCCTAAACTCGATATTTCATTCCAAAGAGCTTGCCTTTCTTATTATGCATTCATTGACTGATTGAAGTGAAAAGGTTTCGTTGCCTTGATGCTAATCTTGTTCTGTTTGTGGTTCTTCCCAGGTTAGCGACGAGGGCGAGATTACCGATTACAGGGCGTTTTTCATGACGCACTGTAGACGCCACTAACGGATCTTAGCAGCATCCTTACGGCCTTAGGCATGGTTCTCTGTCTGTTACTTTTATCCGTTTTTTTTTTTTTTTTCACTTAGCTGTCCAACTTCCTTACCTTTTCCAGATTTAATTTCTCATTTAAGAATGAATCCTATGAGGAATCTCAATAATAATAATAATAATAATAATAATAATAATATTATTATTATTATTATTATTATTATTATTATTATTATTATTATTATTATTATTATTATTATTATCCCTCGACCTGCTGTGTTGTATGATATATGTTTAAGTAAATCCCGCTTATTTTGTGTCACGTATTTCCATTAAGAAAACCCCAGGAGAGTAAGGAAGGAAGAGAGGCGCAAAATAAAATGCTCGACCAACATCGTATTTGGGGAGGAAATGCACAAAAAAGCAGCCTCCATCTGGGAAGTAAATTGTGCTCAAAGGAAAGGCCTTTTGTAATGGGAGTGTGGTTGGCGTTGTTCAGCCCCGTGAAATATTTTACCGGGGAATGAAAAAGGGAATTTTGCACCTGGGGCTTGTTGAGAGAGAGAGAGAGAGAGAGAGAGAGAGAGAGAGAGAGAGAGAGAGATTATTTCATTTACAGATTAAAGAGATAATTTGACATTTACTTTTTATAGAAATGTTAGCGTACTAATGTATGAATTATGACTTATGGTTGAACATTACTGCAGAATAAAGAGGAGGGATTATGAACTATAGATATCCCAAAATTAGATTCACCTTACATAAAATTCTATCTATCTGTCTATCTGTGTTACTTCGATAAACCTCAAGCTCAGAATTATATATCAGCCTCTATCTCCCCTCTACTAGCCTAAGGGACAAACTCATCACCATTATTATATAACTTTCTAACTACCAACTTTATCTCGACGGGCCTGGGGTACAAATCATCACCCTTTTTTTCCCTTTGTCTTACTGCGGCCTTTCCTCAGGCGCAAAAGTTCCTTCAAAAATTCAAACAGTTGCTGAACTAATCTAAGATACACTTTCTATTCTCTCATTTTTACACAAACGGACCTTTATTGTCCAAAAGACACATTTGATTTATTTTACTTTTGTGCTTCTGGTTTTCAATATAAAATTGCAAAATCTTCATTTATTCATTCTATTTATGACAATCATCTCCCCATATCATAGTTTATCACGATCGTATATTGTTTTTTACTGATTGCCTAATTTAGAAGGTACAGACTTACAGTGTTATAAGAACTTAACAAATTATCTCCACTACCGTGTTCTAATGCAGCTGCATTTATGGGTATTTCATGCTTTTTATTCAAATTTTCATTTTGACGACTATTTTATTTTAGAATAATATGAAGAAAATGTCAGAGCATTGTGGGAAAACTTAAGTAAAACAAAACTCCTATTCGAATTAGAATTAGATGGCTGTGATTTGGCCCTTCGTGCAATTGCTAATCTTCGATCTTGAACAGCATTTCTGCTTCATCAGAGTTGGAGAAGGAAATTTG
>NC_089787.1:9585468-9601013 GCF_040412425.1 Macrobrachium rosenbergii
TATTGAAGCCTGTTTCTAGATTATTATTATTATGTACACAAATCCATTATCCTGTCATGGTTTCCTAAGTACGGACAAGACATCAGTTACCACTTCATTCGTTAATTAAAACTATTTCATGAGGAGCTGTTCATTCAGGAAACCCCAAATCTCTTACAACATCAGCATTTGAGATTTATTAATCCCCTTATTATGAATTTTTATCGTAAATCAAAACAAATTTATATGTATATAAATATGTATGTATGTATGTATGTATGTATGTATGTATATATACATATCTATCCATCTATCTATCTATCTATCTATTATATATATATGTAGTTTCAATTTAAAGTCTTATATATCTGTAGGCTAACATATTTTAGGCAATGATCTCTTTGTTTCTTTAGGTCGATTAGCCGTTTATTTACGGGTCCCAATTTTCATGACACGTTGTTAGCTATCCAACTGTTTAACTCCCCAGCCTGAGGGCTAATACCTATTCTCCCACTGAACCTCTCGGGGTTTTTTCAGACCGTTAGGTTGACGGGCTGCCGAATTTTTCCAGTAGCGTAATCCGAGCCATCAGTGAGCGGCAGGTTTTGAGCCATTTATTTTTATATCTTTATTTATTTATCATTATGTAGCGAGTCATACCTTTATTGCTTTTTATCACCATGGTTTAATTTCTTATATATATATAATATATATATATATATATATATATATTATTATATATATATATATATATATTATATATATATATATATATATATATATATATATATATATATTTATTTATTTTATATATATATATATATATTATATGTTTTACCTTCTTTGTATGAAAACGGAATAATTAAAATTGAATACACGAAAAGGCAAAATATTTATTTGAAATGTTTGAAAAATCTAAATAGCCTAAATAGAAAATAAATACACAAATGTACCTTAGTCCATGCCAGTATTTATTTTAGCCTTTTTTATATCCATACGCCTTCATGTGATTTTTTTAATTTCTTGCCGAACCCTTCTGTAGATGCGCTATTTACAGACTCTTGCATTTTACTTTCTCCTCTGGCGTTTCTGTATCTTTTTTTTTACTTGCAGTTTAGAGACATTACAAATCACTCACTTTCACATAGGGTCCCATGTATACTTTGTCACTGCATGTGCTTCCCACTCTCCTTCTCATGGGATCTTCGGTCATTTGTAAATGCCCCTTTTGATTTCCTTCTGGTCAAAGGGCCTGTATTTTCTACCGAACCAGCTCAGTAATTATGTTCCATAGCATCCGCTCTGACTTCTCACTTCCATTCCATACACACACACACATTATTATTATATATTATTATATGATATATAGGGGTGGCCTAAGGATTATTTATTATCTAACTGACCCTATGCTAAGAGCCAATTGGTTACTTAGCAACGGACCTACAGTGTATTGTGGAATGTAACTCACATTATGAGAGAAATGAATTTCTAAGAAATAAATTGCCCTAATTCTTCATTGGCCGGCAGGAGAGTCGAACGCTTGGCTAACAGCGTGCTAGCTTCTATACCCACCCTCCAATGAAGAACTTACACATGATATAAATCAATGCGTTTCTCTCGTAGTAGGAATAACTCCGGGATTTTCACGCATTCGGGTTCTCAACAAGTCTTTATTGATGATGTTGCTGCCCAAGTGATTTTTCACATTGTTAGTGACCTACGTCATTTTACTAATCAGCAGGTACATAATTCCCTGATAGATTCACAAATCAAAATGCGATTTACAGACGTGAATCTCGCTATAAAAAATAGGATTTTATATATATATATAATATATATATATATATATATATATATATATATATATATATATATATATATATTATATACAGTATATGTTTATATATAAATATAAATATAAATACATATATATATATATATGTATATATACATATACATATATATATATATAAATATATATATATGTATATATATATATATATATATATATATATATATATATATATATATATATATATATATATATATATATATATATATATATATAGTATAAATATGCAAAGCTTAGCTTAAAAGTTACAGAGTATCTTTAAACAGAATCAGTAAAGGAGGTCATATTGTCACTACTGAGTAAATGTGTATGCGACCTTAAAAAAACAAAAAAACAAAGACATCGGAGCGCTATCATCAGGTAGAAGGAAAGTTCTTCGTTCTTTGATGTTTCTGTTTTCTCTTCTCTGATCCTCGGTGCTTTCACATCTGATGCTTGAGATGCATCTCGCTTTCCTCTCTCTGATCCTCGTAATTTTCTTTTCTGTAATTTGTTGTAACAGTAGTTTTAATGCAAGATCAAAGAATAGTTTTTTGTTGCTTCTTTGAAGTGAAAGCAATCTCTCTCTAGTAATGCAGAAGTTGTTGTGAACGTACAATGGCATTTTGTCATGATGTAGGAAATGAAGAAAATAGTAAAGAATGAGCAAAACTACTTATATTTTAATATAAATGATGCAGGTTTAACCCGCATGAAGGTTCATATCCTTTGCAATTGCCAGATTCTGACGTTGAAGAAAAGCAGATATAAATACAGACATGCTGTTGCTGAATGGTAAGAATAATTTCCATTGTGAAGTAAAGTAATGATCCATTCGCAGTGAGCCAAACTAAACCTCCTGAGTAGTACCTAGAAAAATGAATTAACAAATACATTAAAAAGATATAAAATGACTTTAGAGCAATATCGAAGTCAGGTTCAGAATGATGAGATATTTTCGGAGACCTCTCGAATAAGAGATTTGCACGAATCTAGCAGACTCAAATGTCTAGGAGAAAAGGGTTTATAACCTGCTTAGTTGCCTCTGTATACCTGTGGGCGGTTTGAATGATCGTTGTGCCATAGCCGCCTGTCAGATTCAGAGATGTTGAATGACGTCTGCGGTCGTTACCCGTCTGAACTGCCTTCAGTAAATCAATGATTTGAGCAGTGATTTGAGTAAAGGTGAGGAAAATACTGGGTTAATTAATATCTGTGAGAGGGCGAGAGCGTTGTTGCATTTCGCTCATACTCTTCGCTGACATTTCGAGGTGATGTACCGTCAGTCAAGCCTTGGTAGGCCCTGCCATTCAGTCACTACAGTCAGACATTTTTTAAAACGAATTACAAATACATAGAAGCGGTCAAATATCATTTACACGTATTAACAACAAATAAGTGGGACACATTGAGAGTTATAGCCTATACATAAAACACACATACACACACACACACACACACACACACACATATATATATATATATATATATATATATATATATATATATATATATATATATATATATATATATATATATATATATATATATATATATATAATATGAATATGTACACACACACATATATATATGTATGTATATATATGTATAATATATATATATATATATATATATATATATATATATATATATATATATATATATATATATATATATATATATATATATATATATATATATATTATATCTCATAGAATGAAACTTTTGTACGTGAACAAAAGGAAAACGAAAAAAATCAGTAGAAATATTTTAAACAAATGCCCAAAACGGGGATTGTCAATGCTTGCTCAAAAAGAGGCAGTTAACCCCCTAGACTAAAATAACACAGCAGCCTGGATATTTCAATAATAAAAAAAACTATATAGACATCTTGTATAAAACCCAGGTATCAGTTTCACAGCAGTAATGCACGGGCTAAGTACGTTCAATTATTGTAATATTCATTTGTACTCGGTTGCGAATCATATACCAGTGTAGCAAGTTTTATGTATGTAATGTATCCAGTTATACGGTACATACACGCATGTACAGTATATATGTGTGTGTGTATGTATATACGTATATACAGAATATTTCATTATAAATCGTTAAGACAAAATATCATCCACGCGAATTGAAAGTTGTTCCATCAAAGTGATGAAAAGAAATATGCGACAGGCTTATGTTACAAATTATTTCGTGAGCACTAAAAGAAATCACGCGTTACGTTCAGGAAAATCTATTCATCATGTCCTGTGTTTTAAACTTCCATGAAAGACAAGTAAAAGAAGGGAGTAGGAAATATAAATAATACTTGCCAAATTAACGATTTCAAGGGTATCTATAGATCGCGTTCGGTCATGTTCCAAGAAGCAAGACACTGCTAAGAGTCAAGAGTCCTTGGCAAACGACTACACCGTTCCAGTTTGGACATTTCATTTGAACCTGCGGACCTTCGACTGTTACATCGTTGTGGGCGGTAGACGTTTTACAGGAGTTTGCTAAGTAATCGTTTTTACCTCGGGAGTCGGGTATTTAATTCCAACTTACTTTATTGCAGCGTAATTGGTCCTGTTGTGAAGATTTTACAAAAAAACCGTTTATCACGCGACTAGACTAGTTGGCGCTTGAGATTTAAATCGATTGCTGTCACTTTGTTGGTCAAGTTAAAATAAACCCAGGGCTTCTGCAAGGTAACACTGGAACTTGACCATTATTGCTAATGTTGTTTATTTGTTCTGGGGATTTTCGAATCTTGCTGCGTGTTTAGTCTCGCACAAATCTTTGGCAGTCATTATAACTATTTCTTTGGGCGTTTACCCATAATCTGACGTGTGTAAACGCCCAAAATTTACAAGATTTAGAGTAAGTTATGCCCGGCTCTAAAGCTTTGTCTTTTCCAGGATGTTTTTGGTACGAGTTTGACTTTGAGTTCCTGTGCTAACGGTAAAGCTTCACCCATGATAAAGCTGCTCTCTTTAGAAACAGGTATGTTGGAGGTATATTTTCCGCCAAGTTGGGTTAAGTAATTTTTTGTCATAAATTTTCTTTTTAATGTCATAATTTACTTTTTGTAATTTAATTTGTCATTTAATTAACTTTTAAGTTTTTGTAATTAACTTTTTAAGTTTTTGTAATTAACTTTTAAGTTTTTGTAAACTTTTTAAGTTTTTGTAATTAACTTTTAAGTTTTTGTAATTAACTTTTTAAGTTTTTGTAATTAACTTTTTAAGTTTTTGTAATTAACTTTTTAAGTTTTTGTAATTAACTTTTTTAGTTTTTGTAATTAACTTTTTTAGTTTTTGTAATTAACTTTTTTAGTTTTTGTAATTAACTTTTTTAGTTTTTGTAATTAACTTTAATTTTTGTAATTAACTTTTTTAATTTGTGTAATTAACTTTTTTAATTTGTGTAATAAATTTACTTAATTTGTGTAATAAATTTACTTTTTAAAATTTTTGTAATAAATTTACTTAATTTGTATATTTCAATTTGTATATACTGCTCTTGAATAACTTCAGCTTATCCTCCACCCCTTAAGGGGCGGCACCCCTGGAGGGATGGAGGAGCCCCCATGTTCTGCATAGTAGGTCGTATGACCTACTATGCAGGTTCTTGGGTGGTTAACAAGCTGACTAATCAAATTTTCTTTCAGGTGATGAGCACTTTTGCTTAGTTTTCTTCTAAGTTCAGATAGATATTAGGTGTTTAAATGCGCTTGGCTACTTCCCTCTCAGTTAAGTTTGCAGAAGCCCCCTAAGGTTTGAGGGAAAATGTTTATGCCATCAAACGGCAATATTCAGCGTTAATACAAATTTATGTGCAGGTCTAGAGTCTAGGTATATTTTACTTGAGTTTTAGCTTAATGAAAATGGAATAAGTTTGTTGTTAGGGTGTCGGTAAGTTTTGGCCAATATTTATAAAGGTTTTGCCCGAATATAAATTTTTTAAGCGTAAAGTTGGTGTTAGACTTAGTAGGGTTTTCAGAGGATTCTGACTTGGTATTTCCTTTCTCTCAACCGAAAATTTCTGGCTATAGGGGTTATAGGAAGCTTTCTAAATGTACTGGTCATTTACGATAATAGGACTTGCTTACCCAATAGTTAATCTCTTGAAAATCATTAAAACCTGAAAACTTTTCTCCAGACAGAGCTTATGTCGAGAGTAATGTTTGGATGTCTGCTGTTAGAAGATGGAGTTACTTTTGTGAAGTTTGTTAAAACAGTAATTCTTAGTTAGGAACTTAAAGCCCCTGTTAAAAGACATCGCATAAGCAGTTTTTTTTTAGTTGAAGGTATGGCAATTTTAAAGTAATGGATATTCTTTGCATAGAATAATTGGAGTATCTGTTTACTTTTGAACAACTAATAAAGTTAAGTTTGCCAGATATGTTGGTTAGTTTTGATAGTATTGGGTTACTAACTCATAAGCAGTGTATTTGTGATGCTAACCGTCAACATTATTTGTTAATTGATATGAACGCAGTCAGTGAGTTTGTTACTCTATCAACGCAGTCAGTGAGCTTGTTACTCTATCAACGCAGTCATTGAGCTTGTTACTCATGAACGCAGTCATTGAGCTTGTTACTCAAGAACGCAGTCAGTGAGCTTGTTACTCAAGAACGCAGTCAGTGAGCTTGTTACTCATGAACGCAGTCAGCGAGCTTGTTACTCATGAACGCAGTCGGCGAGCTTGTTATCGTTAACGCAGTCTTCGAGCTTATTACTTTGAACGCAGTCGGCGAGCTTGTTACTCAAAACGCAGTCTGGCGAGCTTGTAACGCAGTGCGAACGCAGTCAGCGAGCTTGTTACTCATAGACGCAGTCGGCGAGCTTGTTACTCATGAACGCAGTCGGCGAGCTTGATGAACGCAGTCGGCGAGCTTGAACTGAACGCAGTCGGCGAGCTTCTATAAAAACGCAGTCGGCGAGCTTGCCATCACAGAGACGCAGTCGGCGAGCTTGTGATTGCATGAACGCGCAGTCGGCGAGCGAACGCAGTTGGCCTGCCAGAACGCAGTCGGCGAGCGAAGTATTCGAACGCAGTCGGCGACTTGTTAATAGTAACGCAGTCAGCGAGCTTGTTACATCAGAAAGCAGTCAGCGATTTGGAATTTGGAACGCAGTCAGCGAGCTTGTTACTTCAAAGTCAGCAGGTTTCATGAACGCGTGTCAACAAGAGCTTGTTACTCATGAACGCGGGTCAGCGAGCTTGTTACCAGAAAACGCAGTCAGCGAGCTTGTAATCTGGCCAAGTTTTTAGCAAACTTCAGCGAGTTTGTTGAGTCTTGAACTCGGTTTTAGTTTTCTCATTGAACTCGGTCAATGAGTTTTTTACTTCTAAGAACTCAGTTGAGCTTTTACTCATGAACGCAGGCCTGAGTTTGAGATTGTCCATAATCAATTGAGTTTCCAATGGTATCCATCAACAAGGTTTGACTATGTGAAATACGAGTTTTCATAGAATGAGGTTGTGTCCTGGGTAATGAGGCTGTGAAGTTAGTTGGATGCTTGTTGGTAGTGGTTACAGGAAAATAAACACATCCAAAGAGTTTAACTCTATCAAGGCAATGAGTTTGTTCTATAAAACACAAGCAATTTATTCACCTGGGCAATGTTTTATTCTGAACACTGTTAATGCTATAACCACTAGTTACATCTTAAACACAGTAATAAGTTTGGATAGTCTTTTTGAAGAATAGTTTGCAAAACTAACTCTATGATTACTGGCATTTCCTCCCCAACCACGCTCATTACACAACTCCTGGGCTTTATTTTAAAGTTCATGCCATCCATTTAACCATCTGGATTTCTTGGGATCAAAATTTTTGCTCAAGTATTTGGGTTATGTCAAATTTGATTAGGCTATTTTCAGAATAGTAATTTTTAACCACGTACTATTCTGTTGAATGGATTATGATGTGAAAATTAACTTTAAATGGCGTCAGAAGCAGAGTATAATTGTTTGTTAAACAGGTTATGTCATAACATAATTGAATAATTTTTGATTGCTACATGCGCATTCGTGGAACTGTTCATGAATACAGTAGTAATAACCTTTTTAATTAATAAATAAGGCATAGTTTTAATTTTTCATCACCTTGGTATTTTTTATAGGGAAAATGTATTAACATAATCTGGTTTATCATCCATATAATTGGACAGATTGTTGAAGGTAAAAACTGCATTATTTTAGAAAATACCATGACTGTTTAACGTCATTGTTCACGTGTGAATGAATACACACGAGAAAGGCTTTATCAAATTTTAAACGATAAGTATTTGATTAATGGCACCTGTGGAATGTTGAAAAGGCCACGTCAGGGCATTGTAAAAGCATTTCCAAAAAATGCTGATTTTGGTGTATAATTATTCATAATAAGGTAAAGAGAGCTGTTGAGTCTGATATAATCAGTAAAACTTCCTCTATGAAGAAACTTAATTACCATCAAGAGCTGAACATTAATAATTTGTTGCATTGAAATATTATTTGCAACATTGAAATGTATTAAATTTAATTACAAGATTAAGAATAATTAGAACAGTATCTTTTTAAAAAGCCTGACTTTGACATAGTATAATGGGTCATCTTAGTATAACAGCAGGCACTCTTGTCAATTTGGTTTTAACGGTTTTTCACAATTACATTTTTTAGGCTAATAGAATAACGTCTGAAATGTTTCAGACATAGTCTGTATTTGTACCATAGTGAAAAACATTTTATAAGTTGAAATTTTTAAAAATAGTTTAATAAAAAAATGACTGAAAAATAAAATATACCTGAGTGGTATAAAATGTACGTTGTCAGTTGAAATGTTCAAATTTTCTACTCCAGGGTAATGTAACCTTTTTTTAAGTACATTTATTGGAGTTTTTTGGTAAGCTAGTTTTTGATCCTTGCTTGTTTCAAAGATATCTGATCTCTTATTGGTAAAAAATGTTAGAAGTCTTATTTCCATTGCAATGATCCTATTTGGTATTGTTTTTTTTTCTTAGCAATTATGGGAACTGCTGCAATATCAGTTTTTGCAATATTGTTCCACTGACATTCACCTGAGGAGCATTGACATCGTAGATCGAAGTAAATGTGTTCCATTAATTTTCTTTGAACCTTTTAGTGTTAACACTATTTTTTTCTACAGGATCGAAGATTTTCGGCAAAACTGTGGCCTTGACCAAAGATAGGAAATTCACTGACCATATATTTTGATTTTACAGCAGCCGCTAAACAAAAATACTGAAGGTTGTATAAGTTAGGTGGCAATATATTATGACTGGGCACCTCCATTTCGTATAACTGCATCTACTAATATATTTTTTTAATTTTCAATACAGTTTGATGTTTCCAAAAGTTCATGAGACTTAATGACTAATTAGGATATACTTGATAATGAGTCACGAAATGTGGAATCTGCCACGTCATAATGACCAACAGAACTCCTGATATTAGACCAGCAGGATAAACTGATCGTTAATCGTTAAAGGTATAAAAGGTCCTATCTCGTAGACAAAAACTTAACAGTTCCTCACTTAGTTCAGTATACATCCTGGTGAATTAAAAGTCATGGAGAATCATGATTTTAGGGAAAATTACGGAAAATAAATACATTTAAATGAAATTCCGGTCAAAATGATCGCGCGAAATCGGTCGTTCTGAGTTTTGACTAATATTTATGTGTGAGTGAAGAGCAACGTTAAATGTATTGAGAACAAAAAAATGTAAATTACGTAATTTTTAATACTTTGGAACAATGTGTAATTAGAAGGTAAAACTTATAGATCAAATTATTTATTTTTAATGAGCTAGTACAGAAATTATTTCCATTCCTTGGTATGAAAATTTGATAATGTGATGGTCAACTACACTTCCATGGACAAAGGTCTTTAGCTATGTGGCTAAATATAGGATTTCAACACGCAGCAGAAAAGAATTTGAAGTTATATACATAATAAAAAAAAATTGTAATATTGAAGTTAAGGTACATGGTTAAATATAACTTTAACAGGTTTTTATTAAAAAATTTTTTTACAGATTAAAAAAATTTAGCTGAAATGCTGAGTTAAAAGAATTTTAAGTTATAGATTGGTATATATTTTTTTTAATGGGGGCGCTATGCTTTTATTGAGGGGAACAGAGGTTTAAAAAACAAATTTGATTGACCTCATAAAGTTTTGAGATGCAAAGTTTCTTTTACCAAAAAATATTTAATTTTTTAACGATTTCTGTTTTATAAGTCACATTCGATTCTGAATAACCTCATAGGTCCCAGCGCTTTGCTTACTGCCTAATTTCATATTCCATTCAATTTAATACGTCACTAGTATAGGGTAAATGACCATTTATTTTCACAACTGTTCATGAAACCCCTTTAGGGTAGTAGTTCCGTCAGTGCACCTCGTGTGGTGCACTGTAGGCATTACTTAATGTCTCTTTTGCAGCGTCCTTCGCCCTCCTAGCTACAACCTCTTCATTCCTTTACTGCACCTACGTCCGTATTCTCTTATATCCTTCATTCCACCCTCTCATATCAATTGTTTCATAGGCAACTGCGAGGTTTTCTCCTGTTACACCTTTCAAACCTTTTCTACTCTCAATTTTCCCTTTCAGTGCTGAATGACCTCATAGGTCCCAGCGCTTTGCCTTAAATGCTTAACTATTCTTGGGCTTTAATTATATTCTATTCTGTTCTATCCATGAAACCAATTTAAAGACTAATAATTCTCAGGACTGGTTGTTTAGGATAGTAACTATTATGGATACTATTGGCCTGGTGAGTTTGTGAATCTGACACCGAATGGGAGATAAATGGGCAAAATAGTCGAAACTTAAATCAAAGACGTTTGGAGGATTTTAATAAAACTGCCGTTAGATATGGAATGCTTCATGTGGATGTATCATATGGAAATGGTATTTGTGTTAATGGGTCTCTTTAATTGCTGTCGTTTCTGGTTATTACGGAAATGAAAACTGTAAACGCCTTGAAGGAATTAATTTAGTAAATTAGTAAATAAAGTAAAATACTGGTTATAAAAATCTTATTGGTACATAGGTCCCATATTTTACAAATGAATTCTCAATACAGTTGTTAATAAACTGGTTGCTCTAGAACAGAATGGTTGTGGTAAAATGTTATCTTTTAAATTTTTTAGTTACTTGTAAAGAAGCGAATCTGAGACACTGGTACCAGGCACATTATGGTGTAAGAAGCAACTCTAAAATTATGGAGGTTACTTTCCAGGATGATTGTCTTAGATTATTTGGAAAAAGCTAAAACGCCACTCAGGGTTTCTTTACGAAGACATCTCGGGATGATGCTGAGTCTGTTTTGACGCAAACCGTGCCGTCGTTTAATATGGGTCGCGCTATAAAGACCAATTTATTTACTAAGCGAGCTTCATCGTGACTGAAGGTTGTTTTGGGGGGAAAGCCGGAAGGGTAACAAAAACCCGAGGAATTGGAATTTAGAATTTAGGCCAAAAGCCAGGCGCTGGGACCTATGTGGTCATTCAGCGCTGAAAGGAAAATTGACAGTAGAAAGGTTTGAAAAATATAACACGAGGAAAATCTTGTAGTTGCACTGTGCAACGATTGTTAAAGTGGGTAGAAAGTCAGATGGAAGAAAGAAAATATGAAGGGAGGTAGAGAAAAAGGAATGACAGAGGTTGCAGCTAAGAGCCGAAGGGACGATGCAAACCTTAAGCAATGCCTACAGTGCAGCACGTGAGGTGCACCGACGGCACTGCCCACCTACGGGAGATGGCAGACTCAATAAAGAATTGCTTAGGCCGAGGAGGATAGACCAGGAATTAGGGCGAGGAAGTGAGGCGCGAAAACAAATTGCTTAGACCGAGGAATAACATCAACAAGCATAAACTCTTCGGCCCCCAGCTGCAACCCCTTTCACTGTACCTCCGTTCATATTCTCTTTCTTCCATCTTACTTTCCACCCTCTCCTAACAACTGTTTCATAGCGCATTTGGGAGGTTTCCTCCTGTTACACCTTTCAAACCTTACTGACTGTCAATTTCCGTTTCACCGCTGAATAACCTCATAGGTGCCAACGCTTGGCCTTTGGCCTAAACTCTATATTCCAATTCCAATTGAAGAAGCATAAAGCTATGAATGAGCGAACAGCAATATACGTGACTGTGCTCGACACTTGGGAATGATGGTTTGTCTTTATAGTTTAGGGAGTGGAAACCCTCTGGTAGGGAGCCGCGTGACCTTATGACATTTAGGCCCCGTAGGGGAGTAGTGCTGTCAGTGCACCTCACGTGGTGCACTGTAGGCAATACTTAAGGTGCTTCGCAGCGTCCCTTCGCCTCCTGGCTGCAACCTCTCTCATTTCTTTTACTGTACTTCCGTTCAAATTCAATTTAACTTTCCACCCTCTCTAAAAATTGTTTCCTAGTGTAACTGCGAGGTTTTCCTCCTGTTACATCTTTCAAACCTTCTTACTGACTGTCAGTTTCTCTATGCAATTTTCATGATTAGAGAGAGTGGGGGGTTTTAAATGTTTTTTTTTCCTAGTTTTCTTTGCTTTCCATTCATCAGTTTTATATATATATATATATATATATATATATATATATATATATATATATATATATATATATATATATATATATATATATATATATATATTTCATATACATACACACACATTATACAAGTGTGAATTTAAACAACAGATGGGCTGTGACGACTAACCAGTCCATTTGAGGGGTAACCAGCCCCTCCTCAGTATGCGGGCCTTCCTTTGAAGGGTAACCGCGCAAGTGTGTATAGGCTATACTCTTATTGTGTATTGTTCTTGTACCTGGCAGCATCGTCGCTCCGTGTCAGGCTTCAGAACGCCGGACTCTACCGGTGAGTTTGCTCAACTACCGGTGTTGGAAGTTCGCTGGGTTATCCCTGCTTTTTGCCCGATACCACAAGACAGGTATGGAGGCCAGTGGATACAGAGGAATGGGCAGAGCGTAGGAACAGGAATAAGGATAAGAACTGAGGCCGATATTTTCTTGGGATTCCTCTAATCTTGTTATCAATTGACAACAGAAACGTATTTTGCTTCAAACATCTCTCTCCAAGAACTACCTTACAATTCACTACACATTGCCGCTGTCTTCCTCCCAACCATAGGTTTTGCTCTATGCCACCATTCCCATACGTTACTAAACTGACATCTGCCTTCCAAACCAGATGGTCACATAGGCATGCAAACGCTTTGCCATTTCTAGAACATATTCTCCATCTTCATTCCTAACTCCAGATCCTGGTCTCCACGAACCTCTTCAGATCCATTTCTACTCTGGCTAACTCTAGCACCCATTTCTGCACCTGCGATTACTTCCCTTTCCTCCCTTGTATCCTAAATTCTGTTTCCAGTGCCTCCTAATATTTCCCTCTTGCTTCCAGCAACTCATCTGAAGTGAGTATGCTCCATTACATCAGAAATGCCTTCCTGCCTGACTAGTAATACTACTCAAAAAAGCCTGTTACTAACTCTTTATTTGTTTCAGCTCTTTTTTTTCTCTCACTACTGCTTCAGACTCCTAGTCCGGTTTTTTCCATCTAGAAACTGCAATAATATAATTTCACCCTTTACATACCGCTCCGGTTCCCTTGCATGATACATGGATGCAATATCATATGAATCAAATTAAAATAAAAGTGACATAAATAATCCGTCTAGAAGGCAGGCATCTCACGGACTGAGCTAAAAAAGAGTTCAATGTGGATTCATGGTGGTGTATAAAGAAATAAATAGCGTGCGATTTTTAACTATCACGATGTGGTTTAGGTAAATTTTTTTCTTTTATATATAAAACTTTATCTCTAAAGCTAGTAATCTTAAAATCATGTATTTTCATATTATATATATATATATATATATATATATATATATATATATATATATATATATATATATATACAGTATATATATATACTATATATATATATACTGTATATATATATAAACATATATATATATATATATATATATATATATATATATATATATATATATATATATATATATATATATCTATATTTATTCTGAGTCTATGAGGATGTCTTCTTTCAGTATTAAAGAACAACAGTATTCAGACAATAGTATTCATTTTTAACTATCTTAATGACACCAGTATTTGTGTCAAAACATTTGATATATCAAATTATTAGGCTGCTAGATGGAATAGACTTTTTGGTGAAAATTTAACAAAGACACTTTAATTTACACAAGGTTCATACGCACGTGTATACAAATACATACATATACATACATACTTACATGTATTATATATATATATATATATATATATAAATATATATATATATATATATATATATATATATATATATATATATATATATATATACATACATATACATACATATTTTATTTTATATATATAGTGTATATATATTGTATACATATAAACAAAGAAACATGTCTAATATCTATATATATATATATATATATATATATATATATATATATATATACATACATATATATATATGTATTTTTATATATATAGTGTATATATATGTATACATATAAACAAAGAAACATGTATATATATATATATATATATATATATATATATATATATGTATGTATGTATGTATGTATGGTAAACAGTAGGTATGTATGTATGTATGTATGTATGTATGTATGTATGTATGTATGTATGTATGTATGGTATATATATATATATATATATATATATATATATATGTATATATATATATATATGTATATATATATATATATATATATATATATATATATATATATATATATATATATAACCTGGCACTGCCGAAATCTCTGAATGACAACCTCTCTCTCTCTCTCTCTCTCTCTCTCTCTCTCTCTCTCTCTCTCTCTCTCTAGATAGTTCCTTCAGTTACTTCCTTTTTTTTTTGACATTTTTGATTTTATATTTCACCACTTCTCACCCCACATTTCCTGTCAGGGCTGAACTTGAGACTTGAAGGCTTAGGTGTCTCTATTCTGTCCCAGCGTCTCAAAAACTATGGATTACACTCTGATATCTGTCATTTTACATTTTATTTTTGCACCTTCTCCTACATCCCCCTCTTCATATCGGGGCTGAACTTGGACTTAAGGCCATCGAGTTCACTATTCATCTCAGGGCCTCTAAAACATGGATTAGACACTAATGTCTGTAGTTTTTGGTTGTTTGTACATGTCACCTCCTTCCCACCCATTCCACACCCCTTCCTATCAGGGAATGAACTCGACTTAAAGGGCATCAGTAGTATCCTATTCTTCTCAGCAACCTCAGAAACAATGGGATTGTGAAATAATATCTGTCATTTTTGTTAAGTTTCCTCTTACATGTCATCCCTTCCCAATGCCCCCTACTATCAAGGCTGAAGTTAGACTTAAAGGCCATTGGGAGTGTCTCTATTCATCTCAGCAACCTTTGAAAACTATGGGACTGGACATTATAACTGTCATTTTAGATTATTTTTTACATGTCACCCCTTCCCACACCTCTTCTTCTCCCCCCTCATATTGGGGCTCAACTTGACTTAGCGCATTGGGAGGTCACTATTCTTTCCTAGGGACCTCGGAAACTATGGGTTTAGACACCAATAGCTGCCGTTTCCAGTTATTTTACATCACCAACTTCCCATCCCCTTCTCACCCACCCCTCCTATGGTTGAACTTGGACTTGGAAGGGCATTGGGAGTATCA
>NC_089787.1:9601513-9606513 GCF_040412425.1 Macrobrachium rosenbergii
TGTTTTTAAACCTGATTTTAGGTTATAAAATGTTCCATACCACACATTTTATTGAAAACCCTTACTAAATGAATTGTAACCAAGATGGCGTACAAAATGGTTGCCATAAAAGTTTTTTTTTCATCCACAGCTTAGCAGACATAGAGACCAACTGTTTTTATTTAATGGTATATTCATGTGATCAGACAGTTTAACTAATATGCTATTTCCAACTGAAATAGTAATGGTATGGTCACATACAACATTGTGTCTAAGACTGTAACCATAAAAAGAAAAGAAGAGAAATACGGACTAAACGCAACCAATCTATGTATAGGTCTCTCAACCTACACCTTGAAAAATTCGAGGATAAGAAGGTAGGCATAGCATGACACGTTGGATGCTCAAGCCAGATTATCTACTTGAAGAGAGGGCAATATTTATCTAGACTTCACATTTGCAAGTGCACAGAGCTGTGCAGGGAAGACCCAGCTTGTAGCACTTGCACCTTCCCGACAGCCTGCTTTGCATCCACATTTGTAAGCTGTTGGCAACTCTTGGCTAAGGGCGAGTTGGTTGTCCAGAGGACTTGCCATGCTTCATCAGACTTTGCCATCCCCACTCAGCAGGGTTCTCTGGCTGTGGCTGACACTGGGTGGCCTGCCCCACACACAACCAGCCTGGTACGCAGCACGCTTGGTGTGTTGGAGGAGAGCTCCTGGTTGGTGGAATGGCCTCATATGCCCTTTGTTTTCTGGGCAAACATATCAAGTCTAGCCTCATCCACAGTGCCAGCAGTGCTGGATCTTTCATACATAAGTATGACAAACCTCTCCAGGACCTTCAGGTCACTCTCTTCCACTCTGAGAGGGTAGTGACTCAGTTTGGAGAACACAGTGGAGGCCTCTGAAAGATGTTCCATGTCTGCCAGGTGGTCTTCTTCCCTTGCTCCGGAAGGCTGACACTGTATCACAGCCTGTGAACGCATGGAAGAAGAGCATGCCATTCACCTTCTCCTGGCCCAGAGAGTTGCACAGGTCATGCACAGCAATCCAGCGCAGGCTCTGGCCTTGGCCAAATGCCACCCATAGCTTCTCTAGCCCTAGATTGTGGAGAGTGGGAGAAAGCACTGACTGCAACGACAAGAACATCTGTGTCATTTGCTTTAACCGTGATGGTCTTGGCTCCATATTCTGTGGCATATTTGGCATGGAGAAAGATGCGGGTGTCAGCTTCCTCATGAGAGCACTTTTCCAGTCCCTGAAGACTAGCCTCATGAGTGCTGAGGACAGCAGACCCTTTCGTGGCAATGACAACATTTGTGGCAGACATCTGGGCAACTTTGTCTGCCAGGAACTGGAACAACTCTGTCTTGTTGGCATCGTGTCTCAGGAAATTGCGCCAGTTGATGGAATTGTGTTCTTGTTCGTCACCTTGCGCTTCCTCCTGACCACGTTGGAGCCTGGTCTCAGCTTTGAGGCTGGATGTATTGTATACATCAAATACAAGATGTGATGATGTGTACTTGCTGCTATAGGATTGTATCACAGGCAAGAAGTCGCAAAGTGCACAGCCCTCAAAGGTCTTTCCTTCTTTGGTGGCAGTGCATGGACCAAAGCTGATCCATCTACAATGAGGACATCAGTCTTTGGTTCTTTGTCTTCTAGTGTAACATGACTCTCCAGGACCGAGGTCAGCTGAGACTTCTGACATGTGTACAGCCTACCACCTCACTAAGGGAAGCTGGGAATGTTTGATTCTCGTGCTGGAAGAATTCCTGCAGATCACATTCACGGCTCTGACAGGATATAAATAGCTTTGAGAAAAGCTGGCAATCCCCTCCTTCAGAAGTTTCTGCTTTGACTGTTCTACAGAGCAGCTTCTTGCCTGAAGAAGTCAGTTCTGTTCTTCTTTATCGGCTCATAGAAGGAGACTGCATTGTTTGCCAAAGAGTCTGAAAAACTTCTGAAATTTAGTGCGGCCTCTGTCAAGGTGTGTCTGTAGAAGTTCTGCTGAGCTGGGGTGGGCAATGTCTTTGTTGTCAATGGAATACAGATCCTGGCTCTCTTCCTGAAAAGGACTTCCCAAGTGTTGCAAAGCTAATGACAGCTTGCTGACTCTCTCCAAGAATGTCTTCTGCGCATGAGGTGTTTGTTCATGGTGTGTTGTCTGCTCATTAGACTCCTTTACTTTGAACCTCTGTTTCGTATGCAGACACCAAGCGGATGATCTCTGGGCCAGCCACCATCCATCTTCTGAGTGCTGACGGATCTTCAGTCAGCCCAATGGCTCCGCCATCAGCCTTATAAAGGCATTGGTCTGCTCATGAGCTTGGTCAAGAGCCATTGCTGAGAATTGGCATGACTGGTCTTGTGCACAACAAAGTTGCCAGCCTTGAACTCCTTGTGCAACTCTGGGTGTGAACTCTAGGGTAAGCATGTCCCTGAGGTGAATAGGCAGCCAACGAGCATAGTTTGTATTATTGTTGAAAAGAAGTAGGGTATCAGCTCATGCAATGCCTGGCAGTAGAGGACAAAATTGGCCTCACGGAAGGACCTGATCAGTAGGAATATCACAAGTTCCATAGACAACACCATGTGCCAGAAGTGGAACTGTGGACTCTGCTGTCTTCGAAGGTCACACCACCTCAAACTCTAATGCCTGCTCATTGTTGTTTGCTTTCAGCACAGTAGTCAGTGTATGCTGTCCTCAGGAGTTTGTACAAACTAGAGGCTGTAACCTGGTGCATCTGCCGTGTCCTGGTTACACTTGCAGCTGACAGGAAGGATTCTGCAGTTCCAGATGAAGCAACTCCTGCCTCCACCAGAGCTCCTGTCCAACCACTGCCATGAAGAAGAGTACCAAGAGATGTCATTGCTGCCATCTCAATGTGCAGACCACCAAACATTACCAGATACTTGTTCTTCGCCATACTGATCAGGCCACTGCCACTGCACCTGCTTTGCTACGGCATAGATTGGCTGATCAGCTGTGATTATGGGTATCTGGCCAGGGTTCAGAAAAATCAGTGACATCCTGCACTTTCTGCATCACGTGTTTGATCGTAGCAACAGAATGAGCCTGATCACGCAGGAGAGGAGGCAATGAAGTTATGGTTACTTCAAATTCTGGGCTTTCTTCATTGAAGCGTGATGAGCTGACCACGTCAGATTCACTGCATCATCTATTTCCTGGGTGACTATGACCTTGTCTAGCCACTGATACTCCAGTGCAAGCTGTGGCCCCAAGATATCTGTGGGTGGCTTTGGTATTGCAGTGTTTGGTGGCACAGGGTTCTTTTTGTTTGAAAGGAAGCTGGTGAGATGTTTGTGAATGTGTCCGGTAACCAGGCACCGACCTCACTTTCTCAGGTGCAAACTTTAGTTGCTGTCTTTCCTGTCCAGTGTTCTCCTTGGTGGGGTGCTGAAATATGGAGATGCTAGTTCCATGGAAGGAGGTAGTGGCAGTAGTTGCAGATGGGTTAGGTCGATGTTGTCCATCACTGCAGTGGTGAACAACCCTTTCGCAGTACTGGGGACAGACCACACCCCTCCTCCACATATTTGCTAACTGTGGCATCTCCTATCTGTGCAGAGACCTCCAGTACTGTCATCAGAGATACTGAGGCCATACTGATGTAGCATTTCAACCAGGTTTCTCTTCCTGGTTTTGCATAGACTGGAGAGTCCCATGTAGACTGGGAATGGTGTTTCTCTGTCTTTGGAGTGTCTATGAGTTGTTGCCCTCTTTGTATCGGGAGTAGCAGTTGAACTGCATGAGCTGTGCAATGGCCTGGTCTGACTTTGATGTCCAAATCGTAACTGTGACTTGATGTCAGCCCCATGCTCAACCATCCCTACAAACTGGAGCAGGAGAGGAGGCACAGAATTTCGTACACAAGCCTCAGAAAATGTGCCATCAAACCGTGACTGATGATCAAGTATAGACTTTCTGAGAATATTTGCTGCTTTAGCAATGATAACTGCCTCTGAAAGATCAGATGATTGAGCAAGTGCTTTTCCCACATCCTTTTGAAATGCAAGTAATACATCTCTGCCAGATTTATGAGCCTCAAGTTCTGGAATTTCTGCCAGAAGTTTGTCTTTTGAGTCTCGTGGAATTTACACTTGGTGACTCTACACCTAATTGTTCCAGACGTTGTTGGTAGAGGTGGCAAATATCTGCCAGCCGAAATGTGACTGGATCATCTGAACAAAGGTTGTTTTCAACAATGTATGTCATCAGTTCTGACAGAACTAGTGGATACACATCTGATTCTAACTCAGTGCTACCTTGGTCTTTCTCAAGGCCTCAGGTAGGACCTTTTTCTGTTGTAGAGGGCACAAAGACAGGCATGGTGATACTTAAACTCCCTGTGCAATGACATCCCCACCAGTCAACTTAGCAAGGAGCTTGCCATCACTAAGTATCTCTGCACATTCACGCAATTTCAAGTCAAGGCCCTTATTAGTACTAGCCTGTCTGAGATCAGATGCAGGTGCCACTTTCTCACAGAAAATGCAAACTTCATTGTCATGACTGGTTCGGCAGTTTTGCACGACTAGTCTCAGTGTTGCTGGTCTGGTCATTGGATTGTCGCTTTCTTGCACGGTCCAGTTTAGTGTTGTTAAACAACAAGCGACAGTTCACACGGTATTTTGCTGCATTTTTCCTGAGAGTGGACTCTATGCCATCACCTTCATCCAGCCTTGCTGATCCATTATCAGTGGCATTTCATTAATTTCACTGAACATGGGAATGTTCCTTGCCAGCATTGTGTACCCATCATGGTCTAGGACATGATGACTTGGAGGTGATGTCAAGTGCTCACCTCTTTTGTCCTTCTGACAAAGACAACACAAACTCCAGTTTGTTTTTCTACTGCTCAATATTGGATTGGCATCACATTCTGCCATGATTTCACTTTTGATTAAGGCCGAGGGGTTATCCTTTTACCACCTTAAACAAAGCACACATTCCTGTATGGGATTCAACCAGGTTCGGTCTCCTACACCTAGCCC
>NC_089787.1:9611513-9626513 GCF_040412425.1 Macrobrachium rosenbergii
GAAGATTTGAACTCGCGGCCAGCGGAGTGCTGGCTGAGAACAGAACCCACTCCCCCAACGAGGAACTTATAAACTGTGCAGCATATCAAGACTTGTCGAGTAACGCACGCAGAAATACTAACTACGAGCCACATAGTGCTTTCAAATAGCGGCAGTGTTTGAAGAACAATAGTGACAAGTTGCTCAAATTTTGGTTGGATTTTATAGCTCATTTCACTCTGCTTATTTCTTTATCCAGTTTTGGGCCAACTGGAAATATGTTGATGTTTATATTTTTGTGTACAATACATTCACTAGTTTTATTTCCTTTCATTAGTTAGGAGGTGACGTCTTATTTCTTTTTTTTTTTTTTTGCTTCATGCAACATAAAATTGGAATGTTGGGTAGAACAATGGTCATGAATATATAATTTAATTGATTCAAATTATTATGCAATGGAGCAGTTAAATCATTCTCTTTCTATTTCATGTTTCCGGAATCTGCTGTTCCTACTGACTCTTTGCGAATAAATTAAACAGATAAGAAAATTATTTCACTGTTCAGTTGCATAATTACTTACATCAATTAATTCGTATACTCGTGATCACTTTTCTACCTTACTTCTTAATTTTATGTTGCATGAAACATATATATAATATATATATATTATGTATATATATATATATATATATATATATATATATATATATATATATATATATATATATATATATATATATATATACATACTTGTTTTTCGTAATTATTGAAGTGATTTATCTGATCACTTGGCAGCTGTACAAATTATTAATCATTGTGAAGGTGGTGAAATGAATGCATAGCCCAGAATTGTTAGGATGAAGGAGAGGAAGACCAAGAAATTGTTGGATAGTTGGAGACCAATAAGAACATCTTGAATATCCAGGAAGCGCGAGAGAGAGAGAGAGAGAGAGAGAGAGAGAGAGAGAGAGAGAGAGAGAGAGAGAAGAGAGGTGTAATGTGTGTTGGGGGATGAACACGTTGCTGACGAGCCTCTTGTGTAAGTGCAGGAAGAGTCTGGTAACGGGGACATTTCTTTTGATTCAGCAATAAAATATTAATGTCGCAGTGACTGTTATCATGTTTGGTCACTTGATCCATCATCATATACCTGTTTGCTTCCTTTTTTTTGAGTGTCTTTCTTACTCTCTGTCTGTATACTTTTCTTGAGTATAGCCTAACTGTAATCCTTTCTCACACTCCCAAAATGTCTTATAACTCTTGGTTTCTTTTGATATTCGATAAAAAGCATGTCTCAAGAACAGGCTACATCTCTAACAGTCACTCTAACGACCGAAGAGAAACTGATACTAGGGGACACGACCCCCTCCTCACTTGCGTCCTTTCATAAAATTCAACTGAGGGGGGATCCCTCCCAAAGGAAGGGAAGGCGGGGGGGGGTCGCATTTCTCTTGGGTTTCCCGCAAAATGTCACGCGGGTTGACAGGTGTTCCCTTTCCGAGCTCTCTTCTCCTGCCTGGTTATTCCCCTCTGCTATATTTTCACACCTTCTCTATGCTACTGATAGTTTCTAGATTTGCCTCACTGGTGCATTATTTACTTTCATTTTTCGTTTTCAAAAGATGGTATTTCTTTTGAATCAAATATGGTGTAAGTTGTTTAGAATCTTAGCTATTTTTCAGTAATAACAATAAGGAAGTATTCTTGATGCATTCGAGTATTTTCTTATGCTTATACCGCTTTCGTGTTCAGGGTTTAACCCATATTATAGACAAAACTATTTCTTAATTCATTCTTTTGTCTTTTACATCACTATACCTGTTTGGTGAGTTACATTTAGTTTTTCTAATTTTCATTACTCTTCATTTATATTTTCTTTGGGTTATGATTCATAATATTAGTTCCTGGTTCCTACGAGAGAGAGAGAGAGAGAGAGAGAGAGAGAGAGAGAGAGAGAGAGAGAGAGAGAGAGAGAGAGAGAGATTAGGGATAGAATGGTGCATGACATTACCACTAAAAGCAGACGAAAACATTGACATTGAAAGTTGAGAGGTAATAAGCTATTTCGACTGGTTTAACATTAGCGTCCAGAGTCACGCAATGTCATGCACAGAATAATTACTTAGGCTATAGGACCTAATAAGAAATGAATCCATCTGTCAGTCTACCCGCAATCTTCATTTCATTAACCTGCAATAATAATAATGATATTATTATTAAATTATTATTATTATTATTATTATTATTATTATTATTATTATTATTATTATTATCGCATCCTCACAGGGATTTAGATACACATGACATCAGTTACCCATCGGCGCAGGCTTTCAAAAAGCTGAACGAGTAAATGTAAAAAACACGACGAGCGCAAAGAAGAGAAGAGTGTGAATGGAGAGGAGACTAACAAATAAATACTGATCAATTTATCACCAGACACATAAACACACACACACAGCACTTTAGGGATATTTCGAAAATTCCTTCATTGCTTTTCATCTCCCAACAAAAGCAGGGAATTCTGGACCCGCACATCAGTATCAAAGAGAGAGAGAGAGAGAGAGAGAGAGAGAGAGAGAGAGAGAGAGAGAGAGAGAGAGAGAGAGAGAGAGAGATGTGTACGTGCTGTCAAAGAGGCCTTACAACAGGTTTCATTTTTCCAGTAAAAGCGTTGTCGGACTCTTCAATTGCTTTGGGGTCATTCTGCTTCTCTCTCGGCACCCTCTATTTTATACAACTTGCCAAAATAACAAAATCGAGAAGTTACCCTTTTTTATTGATATCTCTAAAGGAAGATTAAAAAGAACGTCGACAACATTTCAGAGAGATTTCACCTCTTGGGACGCCGGTGAAATATGCCACAGAAACTGTGCCAGTGCCTCCAAGCACGCACAGTAACATGGCACGATTCTTTGAACTTCACTCACTTACCAGAAAATGGTTGTGTATGTAATTATGTTGTATTCCAGAAAATAATTTAGGTATTTCTACAGCAATTGGAGGATGAAAGTAATAAATGTAACATTTGTAAGACTTCTTAAGTCTCGCATGTTATTGAAATCAGTTTACAGTAGGAATACGACGAACAGCAGGAAGAATAACAAAAACGTGTAGGCTATATTTTGGCCTTATTCATCCAAAACCACAATAAAACATTAAACAACGCACCACAAACACTCCCTTCTTTTCATTCCATCGGGAATCACAAGCAGAAAGTGTTTTATGACAAATTCACAAATTCCAACTTTTGTCTAAATGTCAGTCGGTTGCCTAAACTCATTTTTCCACAAATAATTAAGTCCAATTGAACCGGGTTCCCAAAAGTATAAATTTCCGACATCGCTATTCCTGGATCCTGTCCTGGAAATTCTGGAACTGGTTGTGCTATCATTCTACCTTCAAAGATTCCTGGATCCTGTGCTGGAAATTCTGGAATGAAAATTCCAAGTGGAATCTAATGAAAAAGATTTCGCCTATTAATTCCTTTTAAAAGACCTGGAACTTCATTTTCCTTTGTTGGCTCTAATGTGGACCTTTGAGACTCATCTTTTAGATGCAGGAGGAACTTTGCTCGAAATCCTGAATTTAATTTTATTTATTTATTTATATTTATTTATTTATTTATTTTTTGCAGAGGAATTTCATGTTAACATTTCCATAGACGAATGATCTTTACATAACTAAGTTATTGATCAGTTAACTTTTACAGTTTTAAAATAATTTTATATATATATATATATATATATATATATATATATATATATATATATATATATATATATATATATATATATATATATATAATTATGAACTTTTACCTCATCGGTTTCTCATTCTTTGAAACACATGTTTGACGTGAATATGTAAGAGACAACCAGTGACTCGTTAAAAGATGAGAAAAATCTATGCATCTAAGAGCACAAATATTATGTTTATCAGTTCGTTTTCACAAATACTGATAAACTTGTTCAAGAGGTCGATCAGTGAGTCCATCGTTCTACGGTTGATCTAAACAGTGAAATATATACCTGGTAATTAGTCTGAGGTGGTTGGTCGTAGAGAAGAGGATAACATGGAGGTCGACGGTTTCTGTAGCCACCCACTCAAGGGGAAGTGTACAGAAATATTAATCAAAGGACTGACAGAAGAAAGCGGATCTAAACATGGTTTTTTACAATAAGAGAGAGAGAGAGAGAGAGAGAGAGAGAGAGAGAGAGAGAGAGATTATTGACTTTAGCCGATGCTCATCACATACCTAAACTCCGGACTAAGCAGCTTTGGCTGAGATCATGTCAGATTTCCCCTGAGTTGTGCGCAGTTGGCCAGTTTTTGCTTTGTTATTTTTTTTGCACACGTTTAATGGATTTTAATCTACAGTATCTATCTATTTACTTAGCTATCAGTATATATATCTAGTGATACTGATTACAAAAACGCACTCATAGCCTATCATCTGATACAATACTACGATTAAAACACTGTTTTTTTTAAAGTAGAAAATTCCTTAAAGTCCAGAAATGACGCCTTTATTGTCACACAATAATCCCGAAGGACTTCTGATCACTCGAACTAAATGAAGTAATGAACAGCAGCGTTACCACTCTCAAGGGAAAGGTCAAGGTGTTGAAAGATTTATACACCCAAATATAAAAATTCCTTCTTGCTAGCTACACTGAACATGCCTTCCAGAAGGATTTGACAAGAGAGAGAGAGAGAGAGAGCTGGAAGTCCTCTTTCAAGTTATCACTCAGAGTTTAAGGGTTCAAGTTTGAATTGCCATTAGTGTGAAAGAAATCTTAGATTGCTTGGCATAAGGCCGCCTCAAAATAACAATTTATTGTCTTCTAGTTGTGCTGCCTCTATCTTTACGAGTTAGACCACTCAAAGATCAAAGTTAACCACAAAACTTTTAGTTGACCAGTGATGCCTCTTGTAATCAACAGCATTGACCAAAACAACAAAGACAGTCTGGCAAATTTTCACCATAAGATGCCAGCAAAAACCTCTCGAATGCTCATCAATCAATCGAAAGATCCGTAGAGAGGCAACGTTGCAATACATGTGATCACCGTCACTTCAGTTCATTGTTTTTGAACAAAAGTTGTGAGAGGGTAGCATATCAGAATTACAGTATGTAATGACATGTACAATCATTCTGGGTAATATTTTTGTTTACCAAAACCTCCGGGGAATATTTGTTTGCAATATATGAGTTTGAGTATGGTTGGCAATAAAAAACTGTTCAAAGTTTTAGTAAATCACCCCTATAATAATTTGTAGCATATGCATCAAATGGGTACTAAGAAGAGTTTACTTTGCACTTTGTGACTCTCTCCATCTATTTTACAAAGGTTATATTCTTTTCGTTGCAGCCTTGACATTCTTTCTTATTGTGGTACCAGAAGTACACCTGAGTTCTTGTCCCATCTGTAAAAGCGAAAATTTTGACGTGCTGGTGGCTAAGCTGACTTTTGTCACACTATAGATTTTGTATAGTTCTAAATTGTACAATAATGTAATGAAACAGCTGTGCATTTATGTTTTATGAAATGATATTGAATTAACAGATAACAATATGTCTGCATCGGTTATTGTTAATAGTGTTTTGTTACGGCAGCATAAAATAAAAGAAAAAATGCGCAAAAAAATTTTTCGGCTCAATTCGATTTTAGTTGAAAACATGTTGACTGAAACTCTCGAAGTGCTGCATCATGAAACTTTCTTGAAGTCTTCAACAGGGCATCGCTGAAGTTATCCCCCAGAAACAAATTTGAGATTCCCTGACTTGCGGAATGGCATCTTCTAGCGGTGCCAAGACGCATGATCCATCTTCTTTTAACCGTTTTAAATGGCTGAAAATACCTTTGAGGCTTTAGAGGGCTGCAATTTGCCATGTTTGATGGCGGAGGGTGAGGTGGATGATCAACACTACCATCTTCTCCCAGACAATATAGCCCCAGCATGAATGAAGGAGGGGAATTTAGGCGGTGAGAAAAAATTGCCAGTTCAGACAATTTCAACCATCTGGATAGGTATTTTTTACAGAAGATCTCAAAATGACCTTGCAGCAATTTGAAACTAGAATTAGATTATTAGTTGAAAGCATGTTGACTTAAGAGTGAGTGTATCTGCCAAATATGATTCTAAAATTTCATTTCTCGCTAATTTCTTAGCTGCAACAACTAGTGCTGAAAATATCCATAAAAATAAATGTGAACTGAACTCGACATTTGGCTCACATGGGGTCAATACATTTTATGAAACCCAGAAGAAGAAAATAAGGGGGAAACATGATGCCGACCATCTTCTTGTTATTTACATCATTACAATGGCCAAGATAGGAACGTACTGATAAGGAGGACATTTTCAGTCCTCTTACCCGATAGTCTGTCAAATATATATATTTTTATATGATGGCTGTTAAGAATTGGGGTCTCACAAAAGAATGATTGAAAAAGGTTGACACGAGAATCTTTCTAAGACGATTTCGATGTTCCTCTTATATTGAGAATGAAGTAGGAAAGGCAAACCACAGGCTACAATAAAGAAAATTTCAATGTTCAAATGAACCAAAGAAAATCTCTAACGATCTGGTTTAGGTGGGGGGATTTTATTAATGTTTGTATGAAAAACAATGTGAAATGCTGATACTTTGCAGCATGCCATGGCTTGGAAGTTGAATTATTTTTCTGACCTGCACCAATGGGGATTGGTTCATGGCTTATCCAGTGACTTGTTAAGCTTTCAAGGAGAGGACAGAAAATAAGATAAAGCGAAGGAATTCGTCATTGTTCTGTGCTAGATGGGGCAATTGTACTAATCATAGCAACAACACCAGGAATACAATTTAAACTTTCGACAATAATAGTCAAGTGAATGAAACAGTTGAAAATATGAATCCAAAGATCCAGATGTTTAGGCTGATCCGTGAACCGACAACAAATACTCCGAAATAAATACCTTTATAATTCTGTTATTTTGTAAAGAAACCATTTCTTTAACAAAATTCTTAACTAATAATACCAGTAGGGTTAGACATTTCCGAATCGCTTATTTATTGCTATGAGTCTCAACACAACGGAGTAAGTCCCAACTCATCTGCAGATTCCTTCCAAGATATTGGGATTGTACTGACAAATTAATTGACATTTGCACAGTACAGTCAAATGAGTTATATTGGTATAAGAATATCTGAAGAAGTTTTGTTACTTTAAAACTCAAATACAGCGCTTAGTTACTGATATCTGCCAATACTTTTTGTCAAAAAACCTTCCATATTCTAAGTGAGTGCAAAAGAATGATTCAATAACATTTACTCTGAGATGGACAACACTTTCTTAGCGTTGTGTTCCAGGCGATTAATAAATCAGCCTTGAGATTCCTGGACTTATATCTGAGAATGAAAATAATACAAGGCAAACCACAGTTGTCAATAATAATCATACTGGCAGTTCGTTTGACGTCAAATGAGCTGATACTGACGCGTTGGCGACTGACACGGATGGTGTGGTGGGTTTACACACACAAACACATTTCAAAATTAATGTTTATATAGAAAACGATATGAAATGCTGATACTTTATATATATATATCAGGTGCTAGTTGTATGTATTATTTTCTTATGTATGTATATATAAAGGGGAAGAGATCGTTTTCATGGGAGAAAACAACAAAAGCTTCATTCAAATTAGAGTTCTGTGACTTACACTCGGCAAAAAACACCTCGTGCAGAAAAAACAAGACATGAATGCTGGAGATGACACCGAAGTTTTTTCCAAAACCCTTGACATTCAGTTTCGCTCGTATTTTAAAGCAAAAACAGAAGTCAAAACGAAACTACTGTCAAAAGTTTGAGCAAAACCAGTCAATTTATGAAAGACATTTTATATCGTCCTCTCAAATATAATTCCTTGGCTTTAAACTTACGAATGTGAGGTTTTGAAAATAAACCCAGAACTATATTTCAACCGATCTAAAGAGACTTGCAGGAGACGTGCTTTGAATAAAAGCAGATTTATTGATCCACTGAAACTTAATGCTTATATTGAACTTGGTTATTGAAATTCCATGTTTCAGTGTTAAATTTTATTAAAGTGTGTTTTTAATGGCTTCTTTCGAAACCAGGAAGGGCTGAAAAAGGATAAAAATAAATCTCAAAAAAATCGAAAAAAGATTGCTTAATTAAAAAGAAACTTAGTTATTCCTACGGGATGAAGGCGATTAAAACGTGAAGGGAAGGGGAATGTTGACTTTTAATTTGTGATAATTTCTATCATTTCTTATAATATTTTTTAAACGGGCAATAGAAGTAAATAATCAGTCAGATAAACATAAAGAACATGAAATACACAAACATTGTGAATGCATCTTCTGGGAAATATCATCAGTGGTGACAGTTATGAAAAACGATGAAAATCTCTGGGGAATTACATCAGGGGAATAAAAAGAAAAGTCATCATCAGTTCCAAGGGCGCGCGGTTCCTGATAAAGGAGCGTTTGTTCCAAAGGAGATGAATCGGTGTCAGGAAGGATCTTTCATCCAAAGTCACTGTTGCGGCGGGAATCATTTGGGAAAGATCATTCCATGGCTCACATTCATGAATTGAGTGACATTCTTTCAGCAAGTCTAAAAATACATCTCCCAGCTGTCACCATCACAACAATGAATAGGGCTTTGCTAAAGCTCTTTTCTCGACTAAAACTTGATTCATTATTGGCTAATCGCTATACATCTCGTGTTAACGGACGAACCACACGCTGCTACGACTTCTTTTTCGTCACCTCGCTGGAATTTGCTAGTACCAAACACCGTATGGTAAATTCTTTGACGTTTTGCACGAAGATATTTTTTTATATAATTTGTCGACCAGACAATATAGAAATGGGTGATTAAACTTAGATTATTGCTGAGTTTAAACAGAAATTTAACGCTTTGCTCGTGAATAAGCATTTAGGTGACGCGTAGCCGATAAGTCAAATAGCACCAATACTTCTTAATTAACAACCACGGATACCGTTTCGTAGATATCAGTATCGAAAACACCGAGGAATAGAATTTACATGGCTATCTTAAAGAAAAACAAAACGAAAAGACTCCATCCCCTTTGAATAATACTGCCACATGACAGAAAGTCCAGATGAACTGGCCCATTTCGGACAGGTTCTAGATAACCGGCAACAAGATGAACTGACCTTTTCAGGGCTCTAGATCAACCTTTTTGAGAAATTCTATTACAATAGAAAACCATTTCTTTAAGAAATTATTTACTAATAAATCCAAGATATTCAATTCTATAAATACAAGCTAAACTGAAGTCTTATTTATTGATGATAGTCTTTCAACAAACGAAAAAGAGTTCCTATAACAACAATTTATTAACTTTTAAGACAGATTTATTTTAATTTTTATGAACCAGTTGAAAAATAGATAACTAAGAAAGGCTTGCTTCTAGGTCAATCTTCTAAAGTTCTTCCTTCTTGGTATATGATTATTCAAAGAACTTTTGATTTTATTCTTTGAAAAACTCAGAACAGGTCAGCCAACTGATGATGATTATTGAATATTCTATGACCCAATAAACATATTTGAACATTCTTGGTGATCCAATGAAACATTTGATAACTGAGATTTCAACTCGAAATACAGGTCATGTCAGTTGATAATGCTGTCGAGGTGACAGATTATGTGACTATCAGTCCAAAAGTAAATAATGCATCATGGTCGCCGAAGTCAACTTCTTGAAGAGTGTTTCGGATGCACGTTATTACATGCAAACAATTTAAGTATTTTCCCTGTATTTCAAGGCAAACTGGTACAAATTCCACTCATTATTATTTCGGAAAACATGACCAACACTTTCAAAAGACGAGATCCTGCTGAAAACGTGAAAGTGAGGAAATGGCAATAATTAAAACCTTACGGTAGGAAACATAAAGGAACAGCCATTGCTGGTTTAGTTCACCCTGTCCTACCTCTCAGGGCATTGTGATACTTTGTTTTCCATATATTTCCATTCCTCGCCTTTCATTTATCTTGTTGGTTTCCATTATTCTAATTTTTCTTTCTTTTCTGAGTCTCTCTCTCTCTCTTGGGGTGCCGTCACACGGACGGTTTTTTCTGGCATCTTGAGATGCCTTTCCGCCAGCGCTGGGACCACGTAGAAGTCAGCTGTCCCTCGGTAGAACCGTTTCCGTCACAGACCGGCTTCCTGCTTTCACCAGTTTCTGCACTTGAATGCACTCTGGTGAAAACTTATTGCATGGACAAAGCGAACTTGGCTATATGCTTAATGATTTTACTTGGTCAAAACCGGCTCAGAGTCCTGAGCAGGAACGTCCACACTCTCTTTCGGCAGCTTCTATATATAAATGCATGAATATAGAATTTAGGCCAAAGGTCAAGCACTGGGACCTATGAGGTCATTCAGCGCTGAAAGGGAAATTGAGAGTAGAAAGGTTTGAAAGGTGTAACAGGAGGAAAACCTCCCAGTTGCACTATGAAACAATTGTTGGGAGAGGGTGGATAGCAAGATGGAAGAAAGAGAATATGAATGGAGGTACAGTAAAAGGAATGAAAGGGGTTGTAGTTAGGGGCCGAAGGAACGTTGCAAAGAACCTTAAGTAACGCCTGCAGTGCACCGCGTGAGGTGCACTGACGGCACTACCCCCTACGGGGATTTCTACCGAGCGATGTAAACCCAAGAGACAACCATAAGCCATGACACCCAACGACTGTTCATTTTAGTACCGCAATTAATTACTCCAGTCTCTGAGCAGTCGCTACTGGCCGACATGGAATCAGATCAATGTTGCTGTGAGATGAGGTGCGATAAAAGTACTCTCTCTCTCTCTCTCTCTCTCTCTCTCTCTCTCTCTCTCTCTCTCTCTCTTACGAGTGCTAACGGGTTGAATTTCAGACCCTAGAGGATTCAAAATGTCACCTTATTTCTATAAACTTTTGCTTTAAATTCAAAGTAAGAACATAATATAATGTGTGTCAGAACAAATTGCTTCTATAACTAAACTTTGACGTATTAAATGGGTAGTTGTTCAAAAAAACGAAGTATTCAATCACCAAGGGAACTTAAATAAAATCGTAACAAGGTTCAAATGATAGCAGCTCTTTCTGAATTTGCATACTCTGAAATCTTAGAACTATCGCGCGCACGGACTTCACGGACATGCCATGCATACATTACATTACACTAGATAATAGCCGTTCGAATCAAAACAAAACTTGATACGTTTGCTAATCGATGACCATTTTGTCCATGCAGCAAACGCACCACAAGGATGGGAACCAAACAAACACAACACAACCTCAGAAGGATGCCACCTGTACGTTTAAATGGCATACAGAACTGCATTACAAGGTTTGTAATTGTATAAAATTTATACAGATAATAACCATGGTCACTTGAAAGAATTTTCGTAAATTTAAATTCAAAACAAAAAACACTGCCACGAATTTCAAAAAATAATGGTTAGGCTAAACGCATATGAACTAATTGGTGATGAATAAAAACTTGAGAATCTGTAACGCCTTGTCCATGCAAGCAAAAGCCCTTTGCACATACTCTTACACACAGGGGAGGGGCAAACACAACTTAGATTTAACAACAACCTTAAATGGCTGGAGAATAAAACAAAGAAAGATTTTCAGCCATTACTTTACACCTAACATCTGTTACAGCCTTCAAGAACAGAATAAAACAAAGGGTGTCAATACCAGAATTTTAACTTGAATAGACATAAGTATGTATATACTGGGTTCGACGGACAGGATATCAGGAATATAAATATATATACATTAAGGCTCATATGGATAATATAATAACATATATATATGTTACAATATATATATACAGTACATCACTGACACACTACATAAGAAATCTGAACACACACATCAAGACTATATATATATATATATATATATATATATATACAATATATATATATATATATATATATATATATATATGACTTATATATATATATATATATATATATATATATATATATATATAGAAATAATATACATATATAATATTATATAGTTCGTATACATATATGTAAATATTATTATATATATACTGTATATTATCTGTTTATATATACGCATTATTTACACATATATATCACACAGTATATATAAATATATATACATATATAGACATACATATATATATACATATGGAAAAATATATATACACACACACACACATGACACACACACACACACATATTACACACACATATATATATATATATATATATATATATGCTATATATATAGATCAAATATATAGGTCTTCAATTGAAAGGCTGGTGTGTACCCATGTGTTACACACACACACACATAAAATACGTGTGTGTTGAGTTGGAACTGCTAAACTTGAGTACTGCCTGTAATTCCTTGTGTGCAGTGGCAACAGGTTCCAGAACTTTTATGACTTTTTGTGGCCTTTGTTTACAGACATATCTTTACTGACTTTCAATTGACACTTTTGAATACATATCCGATATATGATATATGAGTCAGATATATCTGTTCCACATATGATTGTGTATATATATATATATATATATATATATATATATATATATATATATATATATATATATATATATATATATATATATCCTTAATTAGCCTTAAAAAAGATTTGTTTAGTTTGGAAAAAGAGACACAAGACAATTTCTGCTTTGAAAAGCTCCTTGAAGACACGGAATCCATCCTTGGCTCCAAAGACTTTTAGTTGTCTCAAGGACTGATTGTGTGTCTTCAACAGCTTTAAAAGCAGGATCTTTGTTTTGTGTCTTTTTCAAAACTAAATCAGATCAGTTTAACTCTTTCACGATACCGGCCTGGTCAGGTTTGGTCTGTTGCAGATTCACTGGCCCCAAGGCCCATATGACTTTGCATAGCGGTAATTTTTGTTATCGCTTCATGTAACCTTATATTTCATGCTACATTAGAGAATTTGATGTCATTGTAAAGGTAGTGAGTTATAATTAATCACGTTATGTTAAAAATCCCTGAAGCCAAAATAAAGCACCCAAATCACGAGTTGAAGTTAGTCGCATTGGAAAAATCTTTGCCACATTTTTAAATTCACCAGAAGTCAATAAACAGAGATACGTCAATTTTTCCTATACAACACAAATGTAAATTAAATTGCCTTTCTTTTGATATATCATTCATTACTATTTGTGTTAGGTACGATATGTCAAAGTGCAATGAAACAAATGCAACATACACGCACGAACTGTAGGTTATTGGTAAGCTGTTTGTTACTATTAAAAATTGAGATATCTAATATTGCTGTGTACACTGAGAAAGTAATATAATTCGGATTTCATAATATATACTTTATTACTATTTGCATGATATATGACGTGGCACACCCCTTAATAAAATAGTCAACAAACAAACTCGCATGAGCAGCCGGGAGAGCTTACGAGTAAAAGGAAATTTCAAGTCTTACTTACATTTTCAAATAAAAAAAAAATGTAAATTGAGATACCTAATCTTTTTATATATTTGTTAATTATGACACAAACCCCTCCTCTCAATAGAAATAAATAACTTATTCATGTGAGCAGCCTAGGAGAACTTTTGGGCATTGTAAAATGTCATCTTTATGTACATTTATAAAAAAAAAAAAAAAATAAAAAAAAAATGATTACGCTTATAATTGGTAATAATATTTTTAAAAATACAAAAAACATCGTGTTCATCATCATAAAACATTTTTGCCAAAAAACATATTAAACATACACGCACAAAGAAATAATGAAAACATACATAAATCTCACAAAAACACCATAAAACAATGCATTGTACAAAAATACATAAAATCTGTAAATAAACATACGTGAAATGTAATCTGGTGTACTCACCAACAATCCTGGTCTTCATGTCTTGCTAAAGCCTCCTCTTCTATTTTGAAGACCTTGCAGTTCATGTCGTATGACTAGGGGGAGGGGGAGCAGGAGAAGGCATTCCTGATGCTCCTACTACTGCTCCCCTGGTACTAGGGGGAGGTGCCGTGGTTTTGGACGAGTGCCAGTAGTTTCGGTTAGTATGGTAATCACGGAAGTTTTCGGTTTTTATGCAAAGGCATGCTGCACCAGGCACAATGATATGTGGTGTCCTTTGGAAAGCCCTTCATAGTGCAAACATGGCACCTCTCCCTCTGCTTCTGGAAGTCTGCCACGTGCACAATGCCAGGAGAAGGGCGAGATCTGGGGTCCGTTTGGGAGTCTTGTCTTCAGGTACCGAAGGAATGGCAGCATCGTCAGAAGTGCTAGTGGCAGGAGAGAAATCAGTTGATGTACTGGGGGTGGACATAACAGCATAAACAGGTGGAGGGGCAGGATCATCCAGAGCAGGTGCAACACCCTGCGCAGAATACGCATTAGGGGGAATGGTAAGATCATCAACAGGCCACTCATCCGGATCGAATTCCATTAGACTGATATTTGTCAGTTCATGGAACTGTAAGGGATTCAGTTTATTTTGGTCTGTGGTAAAATTGGGATACAAAATGTATGTATTTTGCAATGCAGTGTCCAGCAAGTACTTCAGCATTTTCTTTGACCACTTCACTATCTTCCATATAAAGCTGTGGCACTTAGACATCTGGTCAAAGAGGTCAGCTCCGTTCACATGCTGTCTGTATTCCTACTGCCGTAGTCACCACCTGAGTAACTCCCCCCTTCTCCTCGTTTTTTGTTGAACATACTCCTTCTTGCCCGTGCCCTGCAAGTTGGTTATTACAGTAACCAACCATGAGTGCTTGTTGTGCCCTCTCATGAGGCGTCAGTGCCACTGGTGTGCACCCGTGTTCACAGAGCCCAAGACGAATAAGATAAGATGAGTTACCTAGAGATCCCGCTTCAACGCTCATGCGCATGACGTCACAGGAGGTTCAGCCAGGCAACGGCGGGAAATATCCCGCGTTTTCACAGATGTTTATGTTTCATTTGTGAGAAAGATTCATCATGGTGATATG
>NC_089787.1:9631513-9637344 GCF_040412425.1 Macrobrachium rosenbergii
ATATACTGATTAGGACCTCATTGAAACTAGATTGTATCTAGGGAGTTATTTATTCAATAAAAGTTACAAGCTTTCCAGGACTAACAGTCCTCATTGTCAAGTATCCATGGATACTTGACAATGAGGACCGGTTAGCCTTGGAAAGCTTGTAAATGTTTTGCATAAATAACTGCTAGATACCATCCAGTTTCAATGAGGTCCTGTTAGTAATTGTATTAATGCACAGAACAATTGTGTAAGTCATAATGTTTATATATATATATATATATATATATATATATATATATATATATATATATATATATATATATATATATATACTATATATATATATACCTAAGGAGTTTATCAGGTATGATGCATTTTACCTTTCCAGTTGTATTAACAACATACTAACAATGACTCTCTTTCTCTCTCTCTCTCTCTCTCTCTCTCTCTCTCTCTCTCTCTCTCTCTCTCTCTCTCTCTCTCTCAGATGATGTGTATCCGCAGAAGAGACGGAAAAAAATTACAAATCGTTTAAATCATCATCCAGTTATTGAGACAAGGAAGTCAAATCGGAATAGAGGGAAAACGGAGAAACGTTGATAACAATTCAGCTGCACACCAAAGGCAATAAGGGCACGTGGTGAATACAGCTGCAGTATTCTGAGTGGATAAAATCTAACACAGACTGGAAACGGCGGCAATAATACCTTGCAGTGGCCTGACCGACAAAGTCCGGGGGGTAAAAGGTTTTATTGGACAGTAAAATCAGCGTCTGATGAAATAAAAATAAGTGAATGCATGGAAGTAACACAAGGAAATGTCACCATGGATTCCTGAGAGGCTGCTCTTTCGGGGATGGCAAGGGGAAGGGGGCTGGAGAGGGGTGAGGGGGTGAGAATATTAGTTGTCCGTTGACCAGTGAAGGAAGAAATCCGACTCAGGGGTTCGCCTTGGTCTCTTTGCAACATCTGATTCAAGAAATATTTAAAAAATGAGAAAAATTATTTTACTTTAGATGAAATTTCGTCACAAGGAAATTCCAAATCTGTACTAAATCTGTATCCTCCAGTACAGCTTTCCAGCACTATTCCCAAAGGACATTGCTGACAAGAATGGTTACTACTTTGTCAATGACGAATTTTTCTTTCCTATAAATTGGAAACATGCGGTTTATTCCTTCTTGATAAACTGTGATTGTCCCAGTCTCTGTAGCCTCTGTCGCATTGCTTTTCCTTCTTCAGTCACCAAAGTATTTAAAACTCAACTGAACTCAGTTTTCAAAACATTTCGAATCCACCTTCTTACACCCAATAGTCCTTAGCCTGAAGGGTTCCTTTGTAGCCTTTCGATTACAGTTACATGGAACCATTTATTTCTTCGTCATTATTTATTTAGCATGTTAGCCATCCTTTACCATCCTTTAACATTAAACTAAATGGTTTCCAGAAGAAATGTGACTTCACAATTTAGGTTTTATTGCAAGGATCAGAAGGATATTGGAAGGAGCTCTCACTAGCTCCTTGGCACTGATATTACATTACTCCAAAACAAATTGCCGCTCTAAAAGATTTATGATCTATGGTGAAATTCTTAACTATAAAATTAATTATCTCTAGCAATAAAATAACTGTGGGGAAACCTCTAGATTACAAAAATACACAGATTCTGCCACGTTAGCATGCAAGACACTAGTTATTTCATGCGCTATTCTTCATAAGCAATATGCTAAACATTCAGAGCCAGCGGGAGAGGGGGGGTCAATCTCCTGTTCCGGGGGCTAAAGGGGCTTGTGGGATGGTCATAAGTGTCGCGTGAGATAATGGGAGGGTTTATCACACCTCTTGGTGAGCATTTGCATGAGATGTCTGCCGCAACAATATTCAGCTCTTACATTTCAAAACTCAAATAAAATCTAGTAAACCTTAGCTCTCTTGGTTGAAGGCTATACGCAGACTACATGTCTTTTATTATTATAGTGCTACGGTTTCAGAAAAATTAATCATTCATACTTGACATTATGTCAAACTCGAATCACGCATTCCTGGTAACCAGATAAATCGACGTAGGAATGCGTAAATTTCAGCCTTCCAAGTAGGTTTAGTACCTCATTAGCACTCGAGACGCTAACTAAAATAAGGAGTATTGCTCAGAAGTTTTTGCTGAGGCAGGCACTAAGAATATGTTAGTTACATGTTCTACAATGTTCGTTATGTTTGTTACACGTTTTGAACCAGTCTCAAAGCTACATCATCAGTCTTGCGTTCATTATTCTGAACGAGAAATACCTACTTGAAAAACTCCATCCTTCCACCTTCATCTGCTATGGAGAAGGTATTGCCCAACCCGCCCAGATCCACGACACAGATAACCACAGTCATCATCATCCCCAGAAACATGAATATAGTTTGCACGACATCTGTGTACATTATGGCTTTGACGCCACCCTAGACATAAGAGGAAAAGTTGCTTAGAAGCTCTCTCTCTCTCTCTCTCTCTCTCTCTCTCTCTCTCTCTCTCTCTCTCTCTCTCTCTCTCTCTCTCTCTCTCTCATCTATATCGATTAAAAAGGATGCTTACTTAAACTGTTACCGAAATGGAGAATGGTTTTTATTTGTGGCCATATCCGCTTACGTAAACAGGGGAAACAATTTTATGTATGAAATGAAAGCGGACTTTTGCCTTCGTTGGATCCCTTCTGGGAGGGGATTGTCCCTTTTGAGGCAGTTAGGTCCAAAACAAGGAACGGCTAGCATGGAAAACTACACCACGGCCTGTAAAAAGCACACCTGCATTAATTGCTTCCTTGTACTGTACTTTTCACCTGTTTTGCTGTCTTCGCACCGGGCTGTTCGGTTTCTTTAGCTCGTTCTCGCTTCAATATAAACACCTTTTTTGTCCTTAAGGAGCCCATAAAGGAGGCTAGAAATGTGACCCGCTGACTTGGTATATTGTTGAACTACTTTACGACAAAATGATGAGACAGATAAAAAAAAAAATAAACTAGGGCACCTACAAGGAGTGGAAGGGAATCTGACACCCAAAAAAGACGATTTTTCTTTAATTTCGACACAGATCTTCTTTTGTATGACCCCTTGCAGGTTGCAAAAGGATTTTCCTCGTCTTGAACGCTACGGATGGCTGTTGCTAAAAACAACTCCCAAAAACGTTACAGAACCTGATCAAAACAACAGAAAAGTTTTGTTTTAGGGTTCTGACTTTTATACTCATCAGATATTGAGTCATTTGCAAATCTATGACAAATAGCGAAACGCAGGAATATTAGATTTCTCTGGTTATAAAGACGAAAATAAACATATTAGATAAGCTTACGTAAAATTAATGTACAGCATGACTTCAGTACACTCCAGTAAATAAAGGATATTCTGAGAGTAATTGTGCTTTAATTTTGTGTACAATTTAGAATCGTTTAGAATTATTAAAAGGTGTGAAAAAGAACCAAGCATTTCTTACATTTGCAATCTTTGTTTCAGACAGCTACAAATTCTAATCATGCGACAAAATTGTAAAAAGAAAGCGTCACATGAATTGCAACATACTTGAAAGAAGCATCAGAACGCCTCCTGGAATCGGAACGCGTGTTGCCGAATTCGGGGAAACACGGAAGAAGTTCAGGGGAAACCGCCTGACGACAGTGATCATACTTATGATGGTGATAAAGAAGGAGCAGATGAGTCCCATGATGGTGATGGAGTAGTGAGTGGAGAGGCCTGTCACTGTACAGTAGACAGGGTGAGGGACGGGGCGTATAGGCAGACCCCGTTGTGCACCAAGTTGCTGATCACCAGAGTTGCCGACGGCATCAGTCCTTGGGATCCAAACCTCAAGGTGATGTACTGTTGGAATACGCGAAGGCAAGTCTAAGATTTAAACAAAAACTGGAATAGGTTAGAATCGTTACAACAAATCTAAAAATTCACACTCATTGCTATTATATCGATTATGTTCGTCCCATTTCAAAATGTTAACTAAACTAAAATGGAAATATTGTTTGAATTGCTGAGACAAAGCTGATATCTTCTCATGCATATTTTATTGATACTTATGCAGCAGGCCTATGTTCTTCTAGTATTCTTAGAACCAGAACTGCATAGAGATCTTTTTAGAATTATAATCCCACACACAAATACTTATCTAGAGATTCTTTCATATATTAAATTGTGTATTACAATAGTTACAATGTCTATTAAACTATCAGAGGAGAATTTTTGAGCTGGTTCTGTCAGTGGAACAAAAAAGTCATGATTTCCAAAAGAGAAATGTTATTGCTTGCTCCTGCATTGGATTCATTTGCTTCACTTTCCCATCTAACGAATTCTGCGCTAATACCCTCTTCACACAAAGAAGAGTTGAAAAATATGGTAAAACGAACTCATTACACACAATATTAATATTACACACACACACACACACACACACATATATATATATATATATATATATATATATATATATATATATATATATATATATATATATATGTATACTATATATACAGTATATATATATATATATATATATATATATATATATATATATATATATATATATATATATATATATATATATATATATATAAAATATATGTGTGTGTATGATGTGTGTGTAATGAGCTGAAGTAAGATTTTAATTATCATGCCCAACAAATACTTGTGTAACTATATCTCTATCTTTACTGCTTTTATCTTATTTATTTCAAGTAATAATGATAAAATTAATGATAAGGGTGGTAAGAAATCTAATGATGTCAGTGCATATATATATATATATATATATATATATATATATATATATATATATATATATATATATTATATGTGTGTTTATGTACGTATGTATGTATGTATTATGTGTACACGTAAGTGAGTGTGATTGTGTGTGTGTATAAACACCACAGCCTGTATGTAATAAACCTTCGAGTTTCCGATTCCTTAATGTTTAGAATACGTTTTCACTGAAAACCTTGAATTCAAATTTAGGACTGAAATGAAGAAACTTCTCTGCACACCAAGATTCGAACCTTCATTCGGAGAGAGTCACTTCATGTCGTTCCCAAATTCGGATAAAATGTTAGTAGTTGTTTACGTTTGGCCTTTGTATCGACATAATTATATCCAATGAAATATGTTTAGTAAAAATGATATTTCAACACCTGACACTGGTCTTTCCAGGTGTTCACCCATTAAAACACTGACCAGATCCATTGTTGATGTGTTAACAGACATCGCAATGTGCTTATGAATATTTTGTACAAAACTTGTGAAATTATCATCGACGACGAGATGTGATCTGATTCTGAACCTTGTCGAATGGCAGTTATTGGAAATGTTCTGTTCTGATGGCATTACTTTAAATGACCAAATCATCTTAGCAAACTGAAACCCCATTAATTGACTTCATACTTCATCCTACTAAGTAAATAAATTTTCATCTTTAATCTGCTGCATTTTCGTGCCCAAATTCTGGAGGTGTAACTTTACTAAGAAGCAGCCTCATATACGTCACGGAATTCCTTGTGGGAGTAATATATTTTATTATATATCATAAGGGGCAAATCATTTTTGAAAATGAACTGCCCAGCATAAGAGACACGATGCGATCAATAATCACTTCAGAGCATGTTTTTATCCAATGAAATATTCAGAATCATAAATTTTATTATAAATAGTAATTTCATTGAGAGGAAGTTAACAGGATCAGTTTGAATCCAATCAGAAAAAAGTAAAAAAAACTTTCTTCACCGTTATTTTCTTTTAATCCGTTATTCTTCACAGCATCCGGGATATTGCTTTAAAAACGACCGACTTTAAATTGACACTGGTATA